>NC_092872.1:709029546-709329546 GCF_028372415.1 Notamacropus eugenii | reverse complement strand
GCCATGGATCAGGAAGGGAAACATATGAATGGAGCTCAGTCTGAGCTTGTGAAAACATTGATCTAAATTGCTACCCACCCCACCCTCATAACCTCCCTAAGAAGACAGAGGAACTTTTTTCCAAGGGGACAGCACAGCCCACTACTCAATGCAAGAGTTTTAACAAAGAGGTTTAGTTTCGAACCCAAGGATGGCTTGAAGGACTCCATGGCCCTCCTTCGGCCAAGTGCCTATAGGAGCCCAACATGAAAGGGGAAGAGAGAGGAAGGCTCAAGCCCTTGACAAGGTACAAAGGAAAAGGTCAAAAAATAAAAGCAAAATAAGGCAACTAAAAGTGATGTGCTTTCCATATTAAATCAAGACTCCAAAGCTGCCCTTTAGTTCAGTAGGACAGGCAGAAACTTGCTTTTGTAGGTACTTCCCATCATTCCCCATCCATGACACGCATAAAATCTCAGACTACACACAAGATTATCTGCTTTACATTACCAGAAAAAGCACCCCAACATACCATCCAGCACTGAATGCAGATGTCACGAGATGACATCCCATGTAAAACGAAGCTGAAATTCTGTCCAGTAGCTCATCTATTAAGTACAACCACCACAAACACATTCAGGCAAATGAAGAAAAGAAACTGGAACCAGACAGGCAAACAGAAGGCAGCTCTTTTCTAAAAGATGGAATAACGCAATAAGTAGAAAAATGTAGAAATGAGATACCTCAGGAGATGAGCTGCATAAAGGACAATTCTTAGAAAGGAGAGGTGGTGAGAAAAGATAGACTTATCGACCTAGGTCCTTCTTAGACACCAAAGCTTCATAAAACACATGAGAACTCTTTAAAGTGATTTTTTTAAAAAGTCCTTCCTATCCACCAAGTCTCTTCCTATCAGATCTCCAAATCTGTAAGAAAGAGACGAAGAAAAGAAGAAGGAAGGAAAGCATGAAAAAGAAAGGGAGTAACACGATGTAGAATACAGTAAGCAAACGAGCCAGGAGGAATGGAGGGACTAACACTTACAGAGATGGATATTTTATTGGAACAGTTCAGGTTTTCTAAGTGCTCAGCTCTGCTCCACAGATTTCTTATTTTAAAGAACTCAGTGAAGAAAAAAAGAATGGAATAAGCAGTGAACAGAACCAGATCAGAAGCGGCCGACGTAAATCCTTGCTTGGTAAGACCTACTCCCGACCAAAAAATACACTTAAATAATAACTGCTTTACACAATGCTTTAAAGTTTATTTTTTTAAGTTAAATTTTATTTTCAAAGACCAACCTTGCTTCCTTCCCACTTTCCTCCCCTTCCTCCCAATCCTGCATTGAAGGCAAGAAAAACAAAACCCCTGTTACAAACACATAGTCAAGCAAAACAAAACTTCTCCCTGGTGGTGTCTAAAAAAAGATATGCTTCAATCTGCACTTTGACTCCACCCCTTTCTGTCAGGAGGTAGGCAGTACTGCTCCATCACAAGTCCTCAGGAGTTGTGCTTGGTCATTGTGTTGATCAGAGTTCCCAAGTTTTTATTTACGCACACACATACACTGCAAATATATATACATGTATATGTGCATGTGTGTACATATATGCACACATACAATCATCCATATATATGCAAACATTCCTGTCTATTCCTACGTACATATGTATACACACATGTATATATGTGTATTTATTTTATTTCTCTTTTAATTAGTCAGGATCCTTTCTCACCTTTCCCTCTCAACTCCCACACCCTCCTACTGAGAACACAAGAAAAACAAAACCTACTACACACACATACACAGTCATTCAAAACACATTTCCACGCTGGCCATGCCCAAATAAAAATGTCACACTCTGCACTCTTAATCTTTCACCTCTCTATCAGGAAGTGGGTAGCATGTTTTTGGAATTATGATGGAATTATGATGGTCATTACATTGATAAGAATTCCACACTACTGAGCTGTATATACTTGTCACTTGTTCAGACCTTCCCCAATTTATGGGTACTCAGATTCCCATCCTTTGCTACCTCAAAAATAAACAACTATAAATATTTTTGTACATCCTTGGCATTTGTTTTATATAAGACTAACGCTCTCAATCTATCTTCCCCTCATCCACTCACTGAAAAGTCAAGAAAAAGCCCATTACAAACATGTAGAGTTATGCAAAACAAATCCCCACCCACATCAGTCATATCCAAAAAGAGAGAGGGAAGGAGAGAAGGACGAAAATATGCTTCATTCTGTACTCAGAATCCACCAGTTCTCATTTTTTGGTCATGAGCCCTTTGGAGCTGTGGTTGGTCGTTGTGATGACCAGTGTTCCTGAGTCTTTCAAAGTGATTTGTCGTTACAATATTCTTGTTATTGTATAAATTGTTCTCCTGGCTCTGCCTGCTTCACTCTGCATCAGTTCATACAAATCTTCCCAGATTTCTCTGAAACCAGTCCCCTCATCAATTCTGATAGCACAACAAGTCTTCCATCACATTCACATACCACAACTTGTTCATCCATTTCCCCACTGATGGGCATTCCTTCAATTTCCAATTCTTTCTCACCATAAAAAGAGCTGCTATAAATATTTTTGTACATATAGGCCCTTTTCCTCTTTCTTTGATCTTTTTGAGGGTCAGACCTAGTAGTGGTACTGTTGGGCAAAGGGTACTCCTGCCTTAATAGCTTTTTGGCCATAGCTCTATGCTCCTGTCCAGAATATCTGGACCAGTTTACAGCATCCCCCACAATGCATTTTTGTGTGCCTGTTTTCCCACAGTCCCTTCAGCAAAATAGAATTCTTAACAATCAAAACTGCTCTAGGCTAGAAGGACATCATCTACTGGGATAAAGACTCCCTGACAAAAACTGCTGGGAAACTGGTAAAGTAGCGTGGTAGAAACTAGGTGTAGATCAACATCTTAATAAGCCATGATTACCATGATAAATTCCAAATAGATACATAGCCTAAATATAAAAGGTCATATCAGGAAAAAAAGCAGAGTCTAATGGAAGGAGATTCCTCTCATAACTCTTGTTAGGGGGAGAATTCTTACCCAAACAAAGGATAGAGATGAGCATAAAAAAATAACATTTATTGCAACATTTATTGTACATTTCAATTACAGAAAATTGAAAGGTTTTTGCATAAGCAAAATAAATGCAGTTAGAATCATAAGGGAAACAACTGGGGAAATGGGAAAGAATTGATCCAAATATGTAAGAACAAGAACCAATCTCCAACATATATGTGTTGAGAGAATAATACTAACCAGAGGTCCTCAAATGAACAAATGCAAGTTTATCAAAAGCCATGTAAAAAATGCTCTAAATCACTAACAAAGAGAAATCAACCACACAGTGAAACTCAGTTTCCATCTCATGCACATCAAACTGGCAAAGATAACAAAAAAGAAAAATAGTAATTGTTGGAAAAGTTGGGGGACGACAGTTGTGAACTACCTCAATGTGCTTAGAAAAGTAATTGTGACCATAACCAAAGTCACAAACTGTCCATGCTCTTCGGAGTCAGACCCAAGGAGGTCAAGGACAGAAGGAAAAGATTCCCACATATAAGAATACTTACAGCAAAATGTTTTGTTGTAGCAAAGAACTGGAAACAAAGTGGATGCCCATCAATCAGGGAATGGCTAAACAAACTGCAGTGTGTGACTGTAATGGAATTGTACTACACGGTAACAAAGGAGTGGGGCATACTGGATAGAGGGCTGGTCTTGGAAACAAGAAAGCCTAGGTTCAAGTCCCATCTCTAACATATACACACACTATGTGACCCTTAATCTCTCAGGACACTCAGGAGGTCCCTGAGCCTTATAAGGCAGTCAGTTTCCTGTCAGTGAAATAACAATTCCATCCTCAGTCTATTTCATAAGAAATGAGGAATATGACAGACTCCAAGAAATTTGGAAGGATGTGTATAAAACAAGGCAGATGGAAATGAACAGAAGCAGGAAGATTAATATGCAGGATCGCAACAATTAATAATGTGAGAAGTAACAACTTTGGAGGACCTTAGAACTCCAACCAAAGCAGTAACAATTATGACATCACATGCTTAACGAAATATACCTCCCCCTTCCTGGAGAGAGGTGATGGACAGAGGTACAGAACAAAGCAGCCATTCTCAGACAAGGCCAATATGACTGACCATATATATTTGTGAAAGGGGAAGGGAAGGTGTTAGTAGATAAAAAGACATGTCAAAAGAGGACATCAATAAAATAATTTTTAAAGGTACAGAAGAAAAAAGTGCAGAAGGGGACATAAATACAACAATTTTGTTATTACCTTATTAAATTTTCTATGCTCCTTTAAAAAAATTGCATGTAAGAGAATTTCAGTTTCTTATAACATCCTCTTTCCTGTTCATTTTTTATCTTGGAATGTGTATTTCTTGATGATTATGTTCACAATAAAGAAGAAAATGCTTTAAAAATAAGTAGAAAAAAAGGGAGGAATGTGCTGCCTTGAGAAATAGTAGGTCCCCCTTTACTAAGGAGGTCTTTAAGGTCACTTAAAGGGAATGTTATTGAGCAGATGCCTATGCAGGTATTAATTAGACCCGTCCATCTAAGATTCCATGAGAATATTCTGTAGAACACTATGAAGGACAATGTGCAGGGAATAAGTGACACAGAGATATCACTGAGGATGGAACATGCTGGGACTGAGGGGCCTCAGCCAGGCTCACTCTCCAGACTTTTCTTTCTTCTTAAGGACAACTGCCTTGGCTCCTGTCCTCCACCACCATCCTTCCTCCCACATGCCATTTCCCCTTTATGCGGCATCAGCTCCTTGAGCAGAGGGACTATCTTGCTTGCTTGATGTATATCAACAAGGTTTAACGTGGTGCCTAGCACAGAGTGAGCTTTTAATAAATGCTTTATCTACCTACAGATTTAGGGTTCTGTGATTTTTATTGGCTTTGGGAGCTAGAAGCAAGGAGATCTGTTAGGAGGCTTTGTTAAGACCCCAGGAAAATGGTAATAAGGATCCAAATTAAAATGGCAGAAATGGAAATAGGAATAAAAGGACAGATGAGGGACATTTTGGAGAACAAATCTACAGAATGTGATGACTGTTTGGATACAGGAATAGAGGAGTCAGAAGACAGAAGGATGAAGCAAAGCTGACTTCCAAGTCTCAAGCCTAGATGACTAGAAGACAAGGAGAACCATCAGAGATGATGAATTCAGTTTTAGGGTGGATGTGGCCAAAGACAGACAAGGTTTCTTTAGGCAGAGATAAGAGAGATCAGAATTGGCAAGTAAGTAAAACTCCTCTTTTGAGGAAGTCACTGTTTGTGAGCCCCTACCTATCATCCAGAACAACCACAAGGGAACATACTGTAGCACACATTCCACGTGCCTAAAGGTCTTCTTTCTCTTCCTGGAAGTCCCTTGTAACTCTTACCTGGTAGAGGAATCTCTGGCTGAACTGCTGCATGGCTCCTTGTAGCTGACTCCTTTGGGACTGCCACTGCTCATAGCTCCTCACATACTCTGCTGTTGGACGTTGCCAGGTAGTGGTTCTGGTGTTGTGGTCCACATAGTAATATCTTCCTCGGGGATCCACACGCTTTTCCCAGCTAGAAACATCAAGTCCAAAGTCAGCACAATGGCTTCTAAATCTTGGGGGAGCCCAAGATTTCCCAGGCTGAAGAAAATAGGGGTTGATTTGGGGCCCAGGAACTTGGGGGCCCACCAGGAAAGCAGCAAGATCCCAGTCTCCAAGGCTTACAGAGAACATTCAGTATTAAGAAAAACCCAGTGGAGCTGTGTATGCAGGAAAGGGCTTTCTATCATCTCTGTCCAGGGTTGAACTATAGCACCTTAGCTCTGGAAATGACATGGGGAAGTCAGCAGTAATGCAAGGAATAAAGATGGCAGGTAAGTCTAGTGGGTATAACATGATTCATACTGCCAGGAAAGCCAGTCAAAAGACTAGCAAAAGCTGAATCTCAAGAGCAGACTGACATGCAGTACACAAAGCATTAATATTAACAACATTAATATTAATCTTTCAGAAAGACTCTTGCCTATTACCCTCTCTGGTCTCCCCTTGCTATGAATGCAATGTCATATCTCAATACTATGGCTCTCCCGATTTAATCTTCCAGCCACTTTCTGTCTTCTGGCTCTTGGCTATTTCTCTAGTTTTTGCCCCCAACTCCTGCCCCCATTATACTGCTCTTCCCCTTAAGCAATCTGTAGTTGCCAGGTCTGGTTTCTAGAGCTGCTATCTTGAATTACTAACTACCTGCTAGATACCTCCATTTGGACATCTGGCAATAACTTCAAATTCAACATGTCTAAAGCCAAACTCATCATCTTTCCCCCAAATTAGCTCGCCTTTATGCCTTCTCCTGCTTCTATCAATGTCTCCAGGTGTGGAAAGCTGGATTTATCCTCGTCTCTCCCGCTACCCTTCCCCCCTTTCCTACACCAGTCAGTAGAGAATCAAGTCACAGCAGTCTTTCCTTCACAATGTCTCTTGTATTGGTCCCTCCTTTTTCTATTCCCGGGGCCATCAGCCTTATTAAGCCTTCTATCCAGTTACTGCCTTCTGCTTATACAATGACGGTATTCTCCTTACTGATTTCCCAACATCTGGGATCTCCTTTCTCCAGTATAGCTTAGGTATCACTAGTGTGTTAATATCATTCTGTTCCTATCCTCCATGCCCCTGATGAGAAAGCTCCAATGGCCCTTTGGTGCTAGTAAGTTCAAAATTCCCAGACTAGCATTCAAAGCCCCTCAAAATGTGGCCCCAACCTCAAGCTCTCTAAATCCATCTCCCATTAATCTCCCTACATGAATTCACCTCTGATCCCAAGCCAAACTGGCATCTTCATCAACCCTCCGTATCTCCTCCTTCTCTTCCTCCAGGTCAAATGTCTATAGTGCTTCTGCTTGGAACGCCCTGCTTCTTTCTCTCTGTGTCACTTTCTCTGGGGATCTTTCCCCAGCTATCTCAGTTAGTGGTGACAGTTCCAGTCTCTGACCTCTTAAGAGTACTTTCTGTCTACAGTGGTCACCAGGCACAAAGTGTGTGCCATTCGCACTTATTTACCTCTTTGTGTAAATGGCTTGCTTACCCAATTCGATAGTAAGGACCTGGAAGCCATAGATCATGTTTTATAGATGTTTGTACCCCCTGGGTTTAACAACAGCACCCTGCTCACAGTGGGTACCTAAAGAGCATGAGTTATTGATGACAAAGCTGACGATAACTGAGTGACATAGACATGGTGTCCTTTTCCATTGTAGGTCCTGAACACTCTGGGAAATGAAATAAAAACACCAAGGAAGAAGAAAAGATCAACTGCCTCATGGAATAAATTACATTTATAGCAAAGCTTTTACCCTGAGGCCATGAGCTTGGTTTGGGGGAAGGAGGGAAAAATCACATCTTTATTTTCACTAACTTTTGGTCTCCTTTGTAATCCTGTGGGTATAAAAACCTTATTCTGACTGCCAAGGGGGTCCATGACCCCCAAAAGAATTCATGATTTAAACAGACAGAATGACCAAGTACCCTCCAATCAACAGCCAGTTATAAGAACAAGAGTACATGAAGAAAGAAATGGCTTCTCTATAATTCTAAATCTACCATAAGGGCTAAAGAAGGGTCTTGAGCCAGAGGGGACCGAAAAGGGAGTTCCAGATATCAAACCGCGAGTGGGAAACAAGGCCAGGGGTAACAGATTTACACCCTACAATCCAGCTCTAATGGCCTGCCTGTGGTTCTTCCAACACAGCGCTCCACTGCCCATTTTCCTGCATTTGCCCTGGTGTCCCCCACACCTTCACCCCTCAGCTCTAATCCCTGCTTCTGCAGAGGCCTTTCCTGCCCCCATCCCAGTAATGCCTTCCCCTCTTCATCTGTTACGTACACAGTTTTTGTGCCCCTGGAAATTTACACGTTGTCTTCCCTACCCGAATGGAGCCCATAGAAGACAGAGCTGTACCCTCCATTTGCATTTCTTTGTATCTCTAACACTTAGCTAGGTACCCAGCACACAGTAATCACTTAATAAGTATTTGTCAACTGACTGACTGCCTGACAGACTGGAAAGCTCCTTAGAGGTTAAATGATTCCTAGGACCCCAGGACTGGGGCTGGGATGTACTTATAAAAGCATCTAATCTAGCTCTCTCATTTTACAGGTGAAGACAAGTCACTCAAACACAAAGTGTCAGAAGTAGACTTGAGAACCAGGACCTCTGACTTCAGACCAGGTACCCATGCCCTGGTACTACTTTGTGAGCAAAGCTCCTTTCCTGGACCTCAGCTCTATGGAGTAAAAGTACTAGGATTAGAGAGATGGGGAAGGAAGGGTTTGCTTTCTTAAAAAGCCCTGGGAAAAAAAGACAGAAAGAACCCAGATTGTTTCATTTTATGAAAATATAAAAAAGGAGGAGGAGATTACTTGCTTTTATTATAAGCAAAGGAGTCAAGACTGGTTGTTGCCTGAGAGAGTGGCAAAGACTAGGAGCCTGGGCCACCATCCTCAACACTCTCAGGTTATCAGGGAAACATCAGAATGGTTCAATACAATTGTTCCATCTGCACTTGACATGGATGAGTGCATACACTGGGCTGAAGCCATTGGCTCAGTCTTTCCTCAGAAATAAACCAGGTGGTGGCCAAGGCTGGATGACAGAAGGACTGTACTCTGAAGACTGCCCTACTATTGCTGTACACTGACCTCCCCCAGGGTAGCTCTCTTCCCACTGACTACTGATGAGAGCACAAATGTGTTCTGCCCAGTTTTCCCCACTGTGACACTGCATGAGGAGGCTTGAAGTACTGAGAAGAATGAAGCTTTGACTTCCAAATTATTTTCCTTTAAGAAGAATTCAGGAGATATTCATAGGGAGGGGCAAGGGGCTAGGATTCGGTCTCATTGGGGCATGAAGTTGCAATGTGTCTCATGAAAATCCCAGTACCATAATGAAGCACAAAAGCCCCTATCCAGGTCTCGCTGTCTCCTCACAGTGCTAAAAGGAGGAAGAGGATCCACTCTCAAACAGCATCATGGAACATCTTTATTTCCATGCCACCCAACCACTAAGACCAGGCCTGAATAATCTGTAGGAAATCTAATATAATTGTGTCTAAAGAATAAAATGTCTAGACGTGTGTGTGTGTGTGAGACAGAGAGAGAGAGACAGAGACAGAGAGACAGAGACAGAGACAGAGAGACAGAGACAGAGAAAGAGAGAAAAGAGAAGGGGAAAAAAAGGGCAGAGATAAAGAGAATTTCCCAGACAACGCATAAAACAAAACCACACCCATTCAGACTTACATGGAAGGGGTGAGAGGTTGCCCTATACTACTACATCCTGATCACACAATGTGAACATCTGTAAAATGTACCATTGAAAGATAATGCTTAACTTGGATCATTCTAAAAAAGAAACTCTAAAGCCATTCAAAGTGGAAAACAGAAAAAAAGAAATAATAATGAGAACTTATCAAAGAATCTTTTCCCAGAAGGGGCAGGAAAGAGGGGAAAAAATCCTCCTTCTGGAAAACCCTAAGCTATGAGACTCTTAATGGAAAGTCATAAGGAGAGAAGGTGGGGCTGTGTTTGCTCAGGGCCTGCCTGGCATCTGAGCAGCAGCCGAGCATGAGGCCTCTCAGGTATCTGGCCTCTGTCGGCCCCCCTCCCCACACCACATTTAAGAGGAAGGAGGGAAGCCTGCCCGCCCATGGACATATAAGCCCTTCATGGCTACTTTATTAGAAAAGGGTTCTTTTTTCTGTGAGTGGGAGACATTCCCTTTCAAAAGCTCTCAATGTGGGGATTCACATTTGGAAAGTACGTTCTGTCCCTGGCAGACATGGAACCAAACCGCTTCTCCTTACACTTGGACAGTTCTCTTTCCTTGGAAGCCCCTCGTGTCTCTGGTTATGGCACGGTATGCCCCTCCCTCCCTCCAGAACTCAGATGACTGCAGAAGCCTACAGTCTGCAATGGCAGACCTCTGGAAGGACAGACTTAATATCTGATTTCTCCTGCTAATTTTCGTGAGTTTTCCAAGAACACTCCCTACTCTTACCTCCTTCCACCCTCTCTTCTGAATGCTACAATGATGATGCTCTAAAAATCCCCACACAGACTTGACAAATGAAAGCAGATTCCATATGAACAAACAGGAAAAGTAACTAAGAAAAAGTTTACGTAATCCAAGAAACGTGCTGCAATATTTGGTAAAACCAGGTAGAAGCCCTAGAAACACTTGACTCACTTAACAACAGAAAAGTTTCTATGCAGTGTATTTGTACTTGACTATTGACTTGTCATTGGGCATCCACAGCCCAGGTGCCTCAAATTCCAAATCCCCAACTATTTTAACCCAAGTTTCCCCTTGTTACCTAGCAAAGCTGGCTCCTGCCCACAGGAGACACCTGCAGGCCTCAAGTCAATGCAGGAGAGACAGGAAAAGGGGAGAGACAACTGCAAGGGAAGAGGCCAGAAGACTAGAGAGCAGAGTCCCTTCAGCTATACCTGCCCCCCAGACAGAGGATTCCCCGATCTGTCTCAGCAGGCTGACTCACCCTGGAGGAAGAGGCCTTTCCCAAGTTGTCGTTTTCGTATTGTGATCAACATAATAGACCCTCCCATTGGGCAGCTCTCGTTGTTCCCACCTGAAAAGAAATGAAAGAAACAAAAGTGTGAGATGCTCAGAGAATGGAAACCTGGTAGGTGAGGAAGGGCAGTCAGTCCTTGACCACCAAAATCCCAGTGAATCCCACAAATCCAACCACTAGCACATGCCCCCCATGTGCAAAGTGAACAACATGAACAAAGATTTTAAATGACCAAGGCCCTGCCCTCAAGAAGCTTCTTATATCTGAGAGGATAACGAAGGTGCCATAAACAGACCTAAAATCCCATAATTCCTTGGAGCAGAGTCTATGATACATGAATTTATCTATATCTTGCTATACAGTACCAATTCTACTTTTCTTCCTGGATCACATCTTTTTTGGGGGGGAGGGGCCTTGTTAGATGATTACTCGAAGTTCTGGCACACACTGCATTTTCCTGGGCTGTCCGCCATACATGGAATGCTCTCCCTCTTTGTATCCTCCAGCTGCTGGCGAATCAGGCTTCCTTCATGTCTCTGCTCAAACCCTGCCTCATATAAGAGGTCTTTCCCAGTCCCCCTCCAGACACAGATCTTGTATGTACAGAGTGATCTCTGTTGTCTTCTCAGTACACTTTGAGCTCCTTAAAAGAATTTTTTTCTGCCTCTCTTTGCTTATTCCCACTACTTAATACAGTGCCTAGCACACAGACAGCATTTAATAAGTGCTTGCTGACTTGACTCTATATGATTATGATCAAATGTATCTTCTGAATGTAAGACCAACAGATGACTCAAAAAACCAAGATGTATCATTTTTTATTTGCCCTCTTTAGTTTGCAAAGTCTGTCTTCTACTATAACCAAAGGTGGCAAGAGTTAACACTCTGTATCAGTGCTAATGGAAGGGCAAAACGAAGCACTAAATAACAGCTTGCATTTCTAAAGTGCTTTAAGATGTAAACAGCACTTTACAAAACCTGGAAGACTTCCCCGAAATGATGCAGAACTAGAACACTGTCCACAGTAACAGCCAGACTGCAAGGAGGACCAACCACAAAAGACTTGGCTAGTCTGATCAATGCAACGATCCACAACAATTACAAAGAATTCATGACAAACGATACCTTCTGTCTCCTGAAAGAGATGAAAAGTGAGTGCTGACTCAACCATATTTTTGTCACTTATTTTTTCACAACATGGCAAATGTGGAAATAGGTTTTGCGTGATACTCCTCACTTTCTCAATGAGTAGTAGAGGGAGAAGATAAGTTTTAAAAAAAAATACATAATCTCATTTAAGCCTCACAAAAACCTTGTGAGATAAGCGAGGAGGATATTGCTCATCCCCATTTCAACCCTATATTGTCTCCTTCTCCAGTCCCCTGGCTTCCTTACTGTACTGAAGACCGTGCTGGACTAAGCTTCAGTCTTGGATCACTTCCACCATCCACTGCTTTCACTACTACTAATGTGCTGCTGAATGAGATGAAGAAGATCAGAAAACCATGCTAAATGGGTCCAGCACGAATCTGCACTACATAACTCAAGTGGGCCCTCACTGCCATGAGGCTCCTTTTCTCCCTCCCTAATTGGGAGTCATCACCAACCATCCCCCTCTCCACAGCAGCTCTTCCAAACCTCTTTACCCCTCCTCAAATTCCCCATCGCTCTCCTCGCCACTCTCTGAGCGGAGAACCTTGCCTCACATTTTACTCCCTTCCCCCCCAAAATAAATATAAGCCATTCATTGAGAGTTCCCTCTCCCTCCCCTCCTCCTGTCACATCATCCATATGCCTTTTGCCACTCTCTTCTCCTTTACTTCCATCTCAGAAGAAAAGGTGGTCCTTTTCTCTGCTAAGGCCCCCCCTCTACATGTACAACTAACACCATTCCATCTCATATCCTCCAAAAGAACATCCCCAATGTCATCTCCACTCTATCACTTATCTTAAATCTCTCCCCATCTACTGGCTGCTTCTCTGCTACCTACAAACATGCCTTTGTCTCCCCTTTCCCCCAAAATTCTCACTTCATCCATCCATCCCCACTCACTACTGTTCTATGCAGGGTATGTCCTACTGGCTTGCTAAAGTCAAATGTAAACAATGCAGATGAAACTTTAAAATGCGTTATGCGTACATTCTTTTTCCCCAAAAGGGCTGGAGAATGGGTTATTAAATATTTCTCAATCTATCAATAAGTATTTATGAAGCACCTGCTATGTATGTGCCAGAAGCACAGATGTGGAGGGTAGAAGATGAGATGGGAGCAGAGCTGGCTCCAGAATTGAGACACAAGATGGAGTCAGGGTGGTTCACCCAACTCCCACCACCACTGCTGTTTAATTCCCTAACAGATGATACAAAAAAGTTAAAAGATGGTCCCTGACCTCAAGGAATTTCCAATCTAATGAGGGAGACAGCATGCAAACAAATATATACAAACCATACATGGGATAAATAGGAAAGAATTAACAGAGAGAAGAAAGTGAATAAAGAGGGGTGGGGAAAAGCTTCCTATAAGAGATGAGACAAGACTTAAAGGAAGCTAGGGAGGTCAGTAATTAGAATAGAGGTGGGGGGAGCATTCCAGGAATGGGAGACAGCCAGAGAAAATGCCTGGAGCCTAGAGTTGGAATGTCTGATTCATGGAACAATCAGGACGCTAATGACACTAGAATGAAGAATACATGTCAGGGAGTAAGCTCTAAGAAGACTGGAAGGGACTAAGTTATGAAGGGCTTTGAAGATGCCATACAGAGCATTTTGCATTTGTTCCTGGAGGTGATAAGGAGCCACTGGAATTTATCAAGTAATAGGGTGACATGATCAGACCTGCACTTTAGGAAAACCTAAAAAGGACTGGATTGGAGTGAGGAGAGACTTGAGGAAGGCAGAGTCACCCACAGTCCAAGTGTGAGGCGATGACAGCCTACACCAGAGGAGTGTCAGAGGAGAAAAGGGCATATCTGAGATGTTGCAAAGATGAGACGGACAGGTTTTGGCAACAACTTGGGTGGGGGGGAGTCCAGGACAACCCCACAGGTGGGACTCTATCCCTCACTTCAAAGTTCCCTTTTCTTTTTCTTAATCTTCTTTTAGAAATTGAAATAGATTTTTATTGACATCCTTTGTTTTCACATTGTCTAGATTTATGCTTTTGATACTCTAAAATTAATAAATACCAAACAGGTGTTTTCATATACATATATATATATATATATTAGAACAGAAAAAGAGGACTGTATATACAAATGCTGACCTCTATTACACAGAGTTTGATTTTCTTTTTAAGTATGGTATAAAGACATCATGTAACTTTCAAAGCTGTCTTAGTTTTCTATGATTCTTTCTGGCATTCCTTCTGTACTCTTCTGTGTTTTCTTTAATGCTTCAAAGATCTTTTCCTTTCTTCTTTCTTTTTTTTCCTCCATCCTATTCTATTCCCCACTTATCTTCCCACCAACCCCCAAATTGGAAAAAAGGAAAACAAAATCTCATAACAAATGGGCAAAGAGAAGCAAAACCAATTTCCACATTGGCTGTATCTGAAAATACATGTCTGAAACTGCATCTTGAGTCCATTAATTCTCTGTCAATGAGGTGGGGAAGCAGGCTCCATCACGAAGTCCCTGGAATACTGACTGGTCATTACATTTATCAGAATTCTTAAGTCTTTCAATGTTTTATTTTTAACAATGTTGTGATGATGGTATAAATTTTCCACTGGTTCTACTCAATTACCTCTTCATGTATTCATACAAATCTCAGGCTTGTCTGAAACCACTTCTTTAGTCATTTCTTAGTGAATTACATTCACTATAATTTTTTCAACCATTCACCTGAAGGGCACCTTTGTTTATAGTTCTTTGCCACTGTAAAAAGGGCTGTTATATCTGTCTATCCATACATGTATAAATGATGTATTTATACATGTATGTGTATTTATAGCAGCTTTTTGCATTTTATATATGCACGCGTACACACACACACACACACACACACACACACACACACACACACACACACACACACATCTTTTTCCTCATTCTTTGACTTCTTTGGGTATAGACCTGAAAATGGTATCTGTGGATCAAAGGAGAAGCCCAGAATAATGGTTTTTTGACTATGGCTCCAAATTACTTCTCAGAATGGCTGGTCCATTTCACAGCTCCACCAATGGTGTATCAGTGTGCCTCTCTGGGTTTTAGAGACACTCATCTATCCTGGTTCTCCTGCTACCTATCTTGGCACTCTTCAGCTTTCTTGGCTGGATCTTCATCCAGGTCACACCTCCCAACCATGGGTTTCCCCCTGGCCTCTGTTCTTGGCACTTCTCCACTTAAAACTATTTCACATAGGGATTTCACCAGCCCCCAGAGATTCAAATATCATCTCTATCCTGATGATTCTCATATCTGCTTAGCTAGTCCTAACCTCTCCACTAATTTCCAGTCTCACACATCCAACTGTCTATTGAACATCTCGAACTGAATGTCCTGGAAACATCTTACACTCAACATTTCTAAAACTGAACTCATTTTATGGTCTTTGCTCCAAAACACTCTCTTCTTCTTCCTAACTTCCCTATTCTCTATTACCACAATCCTAGGTGTCATCCTCATTCTCATCTCCCAGATCCAATTTATTCCCAAGTCCTATTCAATCTACCTTTGCAGTATCACTCACATATACCCCCTTCTCTTCTCTGATACTGCCAGTGGTGTTAGCATAAGCCCTCATCATCTCTCACCTGGCCCGTTCAGTAGTTTTCTGGGTAGTCTCCCTGCCTGAAGTCTCTCCCCATTTCAGCCCATCCACCGCTCAGCTGTCAAACTGATCTTCCTAAATTATAGTTTGATGATGCTTAGTCCCATTCAATAAACTTCAGTGGTTCTCAACCTATACGATCAAATAAAAAACTCTCCATTTGGCATTTAAAACCCTTTACAAAGTGGCCTTCGCTGACCTTTCCAGTTTCCTCAGGCCTTACTCCCCACCAGGTACTCTCCAATCCAGTAACACTGACTCCCTTGCTTTCCTCATATTAATACTTCATCTTTTTCACTAACTGGCTCTCATGGCTGGAAAGCCCCTGCTTGTCTACCCACTGGCTTCCTTCATGTCTCCCCTAAAATTCAGCCATGTACAAAGCAAGGCTTTCCTAGTCCCCTCCACTACTAGTGCTTTTCCTCTGAGATTGTCCCCAGTTCATCATACGCGGCTTGTTCATAGTTGTTTGTATTCTGTCTTGCCCATTAGATTATAAACATCTTCCTGAAGGCAGGGACTTTGTTTTTTGACCTCTCTTTATATCACAAGCACTTAGCACAAAGGTGCCTGGCACAGAACAAGTGCTTAACAAATACTTATTGATTTATAGTGTAATTAATCTAAATACCTTTCTTGGAAATATATTCAGTGGCCCAATCGAACTTCAATTAGGGGAGTACAAATATCAAAGGGTGAAGCAAGTCCTACTCTCAAGAGCTAACATTCTAGTTTAAGGAGAGCACATACAAGCATATAAAGAATAAACAGAAAGCAGTTAAGAAAAAGGGAGTTTCAGAGGGAGGGCACTAGCATGTGGGGTCATCAGGAAAGGCTTCAAAACTCGGACCAACACAACAACCAGCCACAATTCCAGAACTCGCAGGAAAACACGCTGCCCACCTCCAGACAGAAAGCTGACGGACTCAGAGTGTAGGCTGAAACATATTTTGTGTTTCTTTTTTGGACATGGCTAATGTGGGAAATTGTTTTGTTTGACTATCCATATTTGTAACAGGTTTTGTTTTCCTTGCATTCTCCACGAAGGGGGGAAGGTGAGGAAGGAAGAAGAGAATTTGTAACTGAAAATAAAATAATATTGAATTTTTTTAAAAAGGAGAAGCAGTGCTTGAGCTGTGTCTTGAAAGAAGAAAGGGACCTTAAAGACCAGGAACTGAAAATTCTGGGGCATCAAGATGGTTGCTTTTCCATGGTTTCCTGAATCTCAGCCTCACTCTTTAGATACACAGATGTACATTGTACAGAGGTAGTATTCAGAATTCTTTAGGGCCTGGAGCAGATGTCTGCTATACCTTTCCTCTCCTCCAACACAAAGAGAATGAAAAACCCTATTTTCCACCTGGAAGCTTTTGGCCAATCTCCTTGCCACAAAGCAACCACACCAGAGTTCATCTGCTTACTTTTCAGTCACTAATTCACCACCTGGGCAACTGTCCACCTGTGGGTAGTGCTTCCCCCTTGTCAAGAGCAAACTATCTGCTGTAGGTGTGAAGGATGAAGGGAGCTACTAAACACATTTCTTTTTATACCAAAAATTCTTTCCATAATTTTTCCATCTGTAGTCCCAACTTGTGACAATCCCACCTTTGTATTTCACCTAGTTAAGCCACTTTTACTATGCTTTAGCTTATGCTTAAATTTTGGACTGGAGTCTTGAAGCTCCCCCCTAACCCCCATCTTCACAAAGGGGGCAATTAAAATCCACCACACCATTTTTTAAATGCCTTTAACTGTCCTCCAGTTGCTCTGCCCTTCCCCCAATCTTTCACTCCCAGATAAACAAACTTGCTTTCTGAAATTCTTTTCACTTATAACCAAGGAACTATCTCCATCCTATCTTTGATCCCAGGTGATCCTAGGAATGAAAGGATCCCTTAGTGTCTAGATATTCAATATCTTTCTACAAATTTATCCTTTTGTTAGCTCAGTTAAAAAAAAAGATAACTAGAAAAGAAAAAGACCTTTCTTCGTTCATTTCTTCCCAAGTTTATCTCCCTTCAGTATCAAACTGTTGCTGAGATCAAACATCCACTTTGGCTTCCCTAACCATAACTCTAGCCTGGCAGTTTCCTTATGGAGCAAGCACTAGACTGCACATCTATATTATGCCCATGGATCCATAAAGATCCTTTCGTTTCATTCACACTGCACAGTTGGCAAATTCCAGCATCATCTATCAAAATAAGCCCGTCTATCCTTCACTCCCCTCGGTTAACTGCTGACCCTTAGTCAAACTCCTTAGCTGGGTCTCCTTGAACTCAGGGGACACGTGCAGGGAATTCTTTTCATTAACACTCCCTGTCAAAGGTTATGTCTCTGTCCCTTTCAACCAACTTTTATGGTGAGATTAAAAACTTTTCCATCAAAATACCAATGGATTTCAAGGTTGCTCCGAATGCTTACCCCACAGATCATATCCTCTCTACATGAAGACATCTGTTTGATATTTTTAGAAAGAGCCTTCAGAGCACCAGGCTTGTTTTCAGGTTCCTACCCAACACACTGCTCCTTGGCCTTGTAGGACATTCAATGAAACCATGAACTGACTACTCATACTTTAGACTACCTAAAAGTAGTGGCACTTTCAATTAATCATGGTTACGGGTTTCTAACGTCATTTTTTGTCTCAAGAGAATTTTAACTTTCCATCAGTTAGATGTATATATGTATGTATACATCTGTGTCTAAGGATTATTAGATTAATTGTAAAAAAAAATCACTTTGTTGTATGAAAACTAATATACCAGTACTATTTGTAAATACTACAGAAACACTTTGTGAATAAGAAGTCACAACTCCACCTTCTGGAGGTTCTCTGAGGTAGTGTGGTACAGTGGAAAGAGTGCTAGAACAAGAGTCTAAGGGCCTGGATTCAAATCCAGCCTCTGTCACTTACTACCTGTGAGATCTCAGACACCTGACTTTTCTGGGCCCTGAGTTTCCTCAACTGCAAAATAAAAGGGTTTATCTAAATCAGGGCTCTTAACCTAAGGTCTAAGAACTTCTTTTAAGAATACTTTTTTATAATGGCATTGCCTTATAAATAGTTTTCATTGTAATCCACTGTATTTTACTTTATGCCCTTAAAAACAGGATCCTGAAAAGGATAACCATTGGCTTTACCGCACTACCAAAGGATCCACCAAAAAAGTAAAGATTCCCTGGACAAGATTATCCTCAAAGGTCTATTTTATGATAAATTCTAGTTTTCTGCCCAAAGCCAAGGATTGGGGTTCCTTCTAGTAGACTCTTCCTTGGGTTGGTGCTACCATTTACCATGTCTACGAATCACAGGCTCACAGACCAAGAATTGGAAAGGACTCCAGAGGTCATATAGACCAACCATTTTCCAAAGGAGGAAACTAAGTACCACACCCCAAGTCATTCCAATAGTAAGCAGCAGAGCTAGGACTGAAGCTCAGAGTTGCTGACTCCAAACCCAGAAAACTCCCAAACACCTGACTCTTGAAAGGTAAAGTTTCCAAAGCAGCCTAATGCTCAGTTACCTGTCATTAGATCATGTGCTCAACCCAGGGCCCAGCCAGTATACTTCCTGTTCAAATTCCTTTGTTACTGTCACAGGTGAACGTTATGACTCAGTCAGTAGTCAACAAGCATTTTAAGGGCTCACCATGTGCCAGGGCACTGTGCTAGTCTCTAGAGAAACAAAGAAAGACAAAAACATGGTCTCTGTCCTGAAGGAACTCACAGTATGGTGGGGGAAATAACATATAAATATACAAAGAGAGTATAAATGGGGGATAACCTCAGAGGGAAGGCACTGATTATATTGGGTGTGGGGAGGAGGAGACCAAGTGGGATTGGAGCTAAATCTCAAAAGAAGCCAGGAGATGGAAATGGAGAGCATGCCAGGCAGGGAATGTTAGCCCCCCAATGTGTGAGGAACAGCAAGGAGGCCAATGTCACCAGATCTCAGAATATATGGGAATAATAATGATAATACCAGGCAGCACTTAGGTAGCGCTGTGAGGTCTGCAAAGTGCTTTGCATAGATTACCTCATCTGATCCTCCCAATAACCCTGGGAGGCAGGTGCCATAATTATCCCCATTTGACAGATGAGGAAACTGAAGTAGACAGAGGTTGAATGTCTTACCCAGAGTTACAGAGGATCTGGGGTCAGGTCTAGCACTCTCTCTAATGTGTTCTGTGACTCCCTAGGTACCAACCAGATCGTGAATGAGTTTTCCAAACCAGGGGAAGGGAGTCCCTGAAATGTAATGAGTGAGTGGTGGAGCAACATGGCCAGATTTGGACTGCAAGAGGACCACTTTGGGAGAAATCTAAGACAGACAGATCAACCAGAAGGCTACTACAACAGTCCAGGAATGAGGTAGGAAGGGTCTATACCAGGGTGGTGGCTATGAGCAGAAAGAGAGGTGAGATGATGAAGTGGATTGAATGATGGGTTTCCAAATTAAAGATACTAAATCATTCTTGATTAGAGAAATGTAAATTAAAATTACTCTGAGGTACCAATTCACACTATTAGATTAGCTAACATCATACAAAAGGAAAATGACAAATGCTGGAGGGGATGTAAGAAAACAGGCATATTAAAGCACTGTTGGTAGAGTTGTCAATTGGTCCAATCATTCTGGAGAACAATTTGGAACCATACCCAAAGGGATATAAAACTGTACATGACCCCAAAATACCACTACTAGGCCTGTATCCTGAAGAGATCAAAGAAAAAATAAAAGGACTCACATATACAAAAATATTTATAGTAGCTCTTTTTGTGGTGGCAAAGAAATGGAAATTGAGAAGATGTCCCTCAATTAGGGAATGGATGAACAAGTTGTGGAATGTAATTGTGATGGAATACTATTGTACTATTAAGAAATAATGAAGGAGATGGTTTCAGAAAAACCCAGGAAGATCTATATGATTTAGTGCAGAGTGAAATGAGCAGAAACAGATCACAGTACATAGTACCAGCAATAATGTAAGGATGATCAACTGTGAAAGACTTTAGATATGCTGATTAACAGAATGATCCAAGACAGTTCTGAAGGACTCATGATGAAAAATGCTATCCACCTCCAGAGAGAAAACTGATGAACTCTTGAGAACAAATTTAAGTATAATTTTTTTCACTTAATTTTTCTTGCCTTTTTTTTTTTTTTACAACATGGCTAATACAGAACTACATTTTACCATAATTTCACATGTATAATTGATATCATACTGCTTGCCTTCTCAATGGGTAGAGGGAAGGGCTAGAGGGAGGAGAGAATTTGAAGCTCAAGATTTTTTTAAATGCTTAAACAATGAAATTTTTGAAAGCTGAAGAGATACAGAGAAATCTCGATCAGAACTGCTTTTCCGTATTACAAACCGATGGTTATGTCTTTACTTTGGCATCACATATATCAAACTGGAATGACGAGAGAAGACGGCTCTTCTTGGGTTGAGGTCCGAATCACAGACTCACACACCAAGAACGTACCAGGAACCTTGGAGAGTTCATCTAGTCCAAGACTCTCATTTCACAGAGGAAACAAAGGGACTTGCCCTGAGTCACACAAGTAATAAGGAGCAGATTGTAAGACAGCAACAGAACTGACCTGCTCTGAAAAGATGTGTTCAGGATGTTTTACGAGTGCCAGTCTACACCTCATGGAAGACATCTCCTGCCCACATTTCTCGGTGCTTCTGTTGGTTCTTTGTAAACTGGGAGTGAAGAATATTCAGCTCAGTCATTCCCCAAGGACCTTTCTCAGTATTCTGAGCTACTCTGTAAGAACACTGAGCTCCCTCTCAAAAACATAAACAACACCCTCTTTCTTTCACACACAGGACGGCCCGGTAGCAGTCCTTCAGGCCCCTCAATTACAGACTGATTTTTTCCCCTTCTTTAACTAGTCCCTTTCTTTTGCCTTGGACAAGTTTCCAAAGTTTATAGTGGAAGTGTTAAAAAAAAAAAAAAACAAAACCCTTCATATAGTGGCAAGAAGGTTTCTGTAGCATATACAAGCACAATCAATTCACATATTTTACAGATACAATAAAGGGAAAATGAAAAAAAAGGAATGATTATGAATGAATTAGAGTTATGGACAGAATGCAGGTAAACATCAACACTAACCCCAGCAAGGGCTCTGTAAATCCAGGAAGCATGTTCAGCATCACCAGCACATTACCTCTTCAAAAAGTGCCTTAAAACTCTGCAGGAATGAATGTAGATACTGGTAAAATTCAGTTTGGGATGCAATGAAAAGGCAGAAGCTGGTTTCTACTTTAGCACGAAGATCCAAACCTTGATTGCTACTAAGACGTCTCTACAAATCAAGTCTCACACGAGAACATGTCAGCCCTGGGGGTCTCTGGGGCTGCCTTGAGAAGTTACCTGTGGAGTTCGACATGGTGGTCACCACAAATCTGAAGGTCTTTGAAGCCACCTTGCCCCAATTAATTCTGTTCTGAGGCAGGAAATAGCTCGTGCAGCCAGTGACTGTGGGGAAAGGACTGTGGGGAGGTAACCCAGCAGTCCAAACAAAACGCCCTCCCTTATGTAAGAAACCACAGCGACATGCTGTTTGCCAGGACTACATAATAGGCCTCTGTGTGAAGCAATGGAGTGCACTGTGGGGGAGCGTGCACACTCCCACAGTTTACCTAAGCCATACCTGTGCATGCAGTGTTAATGAGGACTCTGTCCCCAAAGCAAGAGACCCATTGATAGAAACCAGATGCAGGATGCGTTGACAGAAGCAACCTTGCTGTACCATTATTGGCTGGCCGAGACAAGAGGGCACAGTATACCCCTTTTAACTGATGTTTTAAGGTCTTTTTAAAAAAAACTGTTCTTCCACCCAATTTCCTTCAATCTAATCAAATTAAAGCAAGCTAAACAAAAAAGACTAGATGTTTTAAAGGGAAGAAAAAACCCCAAAGGAATGGCCATTGTCATATTTAGATCTACTGAGATCCACTCTACCCGCAGGGTCCTCCAGTCCCAATACTAATTTGTGAGACTCCTCTGCGTTTACAATATCTGCTGTATATTTTTAAAGACAAAATGAATGCTTCAAAATTTCCACATCAACAAGTTCAGAAGGGGAGACAGGGAGAGTTCAGGAGAACATGCTGGGATAAAGACAAGCAGGGGGCTTTGGGAAACTGTTTAACTGCACTCAGACACATACTGGTTGAGGAAAATGTTCTCTTAACACTTATTAACAAAGTAAGAATCTGAAATGGGCAATAAAGAACCTCACACACTGTGCAGGATTCAATTCAATTAAGTAAACATTTATTAAATACCTTCTACATACACAGCACTCCGCTAGGAGATGAAGGAAATTGGAAACCCAGTCTCAACCTTCTAGAAGCTTACAACCTAGCAGGTTGCAAGATTTCAAAAAAATTTATTTTTTTTAAAAAAGAGAGATTTCAAAAAGCATAGAGGTAAATGGAGTCTTCTCTAAGCAGTGAGATATAGGAATGGCTGGTACAGAGGTGGAAGAGGGAGGATGAGATTAGAGAATCCCAGTTTATCCACATTAGCTGGATTGTAGAGCATTTGTTGGGAAATAGTATGAATTAATACTGAAAAGATAAATTAGAATAACTCTGAAGGTGTGAATACTCCCAAGGAGAGCTTGTATTTTATCTTATATGAAATGGGGACCCAAGCAAATTTTTTGCTTAAAAGAGACTAATGTAATCAGATCTGTATATAAGGAAGATTATTTGGGAGCCATGCAAAGGACTGATTAGAAAACAGAGAAAATTGAGGGTGGGAAGATCTGTTAGGAATCTACCATAATTGTCTTGGTCAGAGATGATAAAGGTCTGAACTAATGTGGTGATAGATAGTCTGAGTGAAAAAACAGAGGGAGGGAAGAGAAATCAGTGCTTGACGAAGCAAAATTAACTGGTTATGGTCGGAAGCCAAGTCAACAAGGACTCCTGGGCTTCTGGCCTGAGTGACTGGAATGATGGAGGTGTCATCTACAGAAACTGGGAAGTCAGGAAGAGAGGGGAGTCAGAGGGAGAAAAGGAATAGGTTCAGGTGTGGACATGGTGAGTCTGAAGCATTACTGGGGCACTCAAGCTGGCAAAAAGAAAAGTGAAGGACAGGTGACTGAGTGGAAAGGGAGCAGAGCAGAAGGCAAGAAAGTCCCCATTTCAAGCCCACTTTGGACACCTGCTAGCTGTGTGAATGATTACAAGTAAGCTACCTAGCCTCTCTGGGCCTCAGTTTCCTTATCTGTAAAAGGAAGCTAATAACACCCATAGTAATCGCCTCACAGGATGAATGTGAGAATGATTATCATATTTCCAGACATTATTAAATGAGATAATGTGTGGAATGCTTTCTGCAAACTGTAAAGCACCAAAGAAATGACAGTTGTTATTAAACATGGAACTGGATCACTGAAGCCAGAGAAATGGATGAGACCACCAGGGGAGAGAAGAAAAAGGAGCAGTCTTAGGGCAGAACTAGGAATCAGAGAAGATAACCAAGAAGCAGTGAGGTAACAGCAGGAGAACACCTGTGTTAGCATCACAAAAGCCAATGGAAGAAGAGATCACAGCTAGGAGGGCAGAGTCAGGGTCGAAAGCCCCTATCCTGAGGGTGAGAAAACGAACGTACCAGGTGAGTGTCTAGGGCAGGATCTGAACTCCAAGTACAGTGCCCCATTCCCAGCCTGAGAGTCAGACCATGTTTGTCTCATAAAGAGAGTTTAGTAGAGTAACTGCTGGTAGAGCAGAGATTATTTATTCTTCAAATGTACGACAAAACTCAATGACAAGTTCATCTGCACCTACAGAACGTTTCCCTTGGGAGTTTGCTTACAGCTCACTCATCTTCTCTAAGACTCATTGATCCACTTCTTGTCCTGCTTTTCTCCACATCCCCAGTGGTTAGTGCCCTACTTGGCACACAGTAAGCAGATGATAAACACTCACTGTCTCACTTTTGTTAGTTTGAGTATTTTATATTTTTGTAGGTATCTATCCACTTCATCAATAGATGGGGGAAGAATTTTAAGGTAATAGAACACCTGGAAAGCTTCATGGGATGTTAACCACCTACTGGCTCAATAAGACAGTAGTGTTATACAGCATGCGATCTTAGTGTGCTTTTAAGAGTTTCAACATTCAGGAAAAAGGAGGTGATGGCCCTGTAGTGCTTTACTATGGTGAGGCTACATTTGAAACAACAGCATAGACACTAAATTTTTGGAAGAACACTGATAAGCTGGAATGGTGTTATTTTAGGGTAGTAAGAGATCTCATAAGCATAAGCACAGCCCCTGCCTCAATGGCTTCTAATGCAAGAGAACCCACTCCCTCCCAAGGCAGCACTTTTGAATAGCACTAATTATTAGAAATTTTTCTTTGCCTCTTTGAAACTTCCACCCACGATTCCTATTCCAGAAGTAAAGAATGGTCTGTCCAGAAGTGGAGAAATGGGAGACTACATGTCATGGATAAGAGGCAGCTGCCAACCATGGCTAACACAGGGAGTACAATGGGCAATGGGGAATCATCCCAAGTGTTGGCAATGGAAGGCAGAAGTCAGGCTGTGGAGGCTCGTCTGTTAGGTTGAGGAGTTTTTCATTTATCCTAGAGGAAGCAGGGAGACACTAAAAATTTCTGAGCAGGGGAATGACATGGTCAGACCTATATCTTGTGACTACTAATTTGGAATCTGTGCAGAAGATGGCTCAGACAAGGGAGAGACTAGAAGCAGAGATAAATTAGCCAGTCGTCCCAACAGTCCAAACCAGAGATGAGGGTAGTGGTTGTACAAGATGAATGCAAGAAATGCTGCATAGAGGACTTGCAACTGCCTGAATGGAAAGGGTGTGAGGAAGAATGAAGAGTCAAGGTTGACTGAGAAGTTGAAACCTGGGTGACCAGAAGGACAGTGATGCCATCAATAAAAGAAAGTAAGGATGGAGGCAGGCTTCAATAGGAAGTATGGAGGCAAGAAAATGTGATGAGTTCAGACTTGGACATAGTCAGTTTGAGATGCCACTGGGATATCAGTGGAGATATTTAGAAAGCAGCTGCTGAACTACAGTTCAGAAGAGAGTTTAGGACTCAATATATGTATCTAAGAGTAAATTATTATAATTTTTCACATGACTAATGTGGAAATGTTTAATATGACTGTACATGTATAACCTATATCAGATTGAGTGCATGCTGTCTTGGGGAGGAGAGACTGCAGGAAGGGGGAGAAAATTTAGAACTCAAAATCTTATAGAAGTGAATGTTGAGAACTAAAAACAAATAAATAAAATTTTTTAAAAATAAGAGTAAGTTACAGAGAAATGATATGTGAATTTCTGAAAGCTGATAATAATGCCAGGAAAAGAGACTGTAAGGCCCAGAACAGAGCCTTGGGAGTAAGCCAGGCTTACTAGATGGGAGATGAGTGATGAGCCAGGGAAGAAGAGTAATAAGAAACAGTCAGGCAGTTAGAAAGAGAACCAGGAGAGTACAATGTCATAAAAGCCAAGAGAGGACAGACCATAAAAAACAGGGAGTCAAAAGCTGCAAAGAAGTCCAAGAGAACAAGATCAGGAAAAGGCCATGGATTAGGCAATTAAAAGATGAATGGAACATCAATCAGTCAAGTGACTGTGTCACAAAGGGTTGAGAAGCAAACTAGAGTGGGATGAGTGTCCGGTTTTCATTAAAGACAAAGACGGCAAACTGTGTTTTGACGAACTGCATTGAATGACAGCTCAAAACCAGGATACTGTCATTCACTTATTCATCCACTCAGTTACTCCATGTGGAGAATCTAGCAAGCTAGGAAAACACGCTCATTAGGCATTGGAAGATACAAAGATCAGCAAGGCTGGCTCCCTGCCCTTATGGAGCTCACAATCTGTCAGAAGTGATACAATACAAAACAAGTATGTCGTGTAATACAAGGTGTAATAGAAGCTGAGAAGAGCCTGAGACAGGCACAAAGTAGAGCGTAAAGAAGAGAGATTGCTTTTGTCTGGCTGGGGAAGGGAGAGGGAGGGAAAGCTGTGGAGACTTCATGGAAGCCTAGGTCTTGAAGGACAGATAGGATTTTCACAGGTGGGCACTGCCTCCCTGCACAAGGAAGGCCCTTGAGCAAAGATGCAGAGGTAGAAAAGAACCTGACATGTACAAGGAACGTCCTAATACAGAGAGCCAAACTAGTAACCTGTATGGCCCAGAAACAACCAGGCAGGGAGGCTATGGGCGTCCAACTGGAAGGTCACTGAATGAGCATCCTTGGCATCTTGTCTTTCTCCCTCTCTTTCCCTAAACAGAAAGCTTCGATTCTGCTCTCCTCCATTCCATCTTCTCTGATGATATGGACAGAAACATCACCAAGCAACAAGTGACACAGAAACAACCCACAGGGCTGGAAACGGCCAGCCAGTTGCTCAAACCCTCAAACTAGAGTCAAGATGAAGAGCTGGAAAGCCATCCTGGAAGGGACACCTACAACACCATGGTCAGGGTCAAAGGTCCCCTTGACCTGGGAGGTTGGCTGCAAAGATGTGGGCAGGTTTTGCCCAGTTCTAAATGCCCTTGGGAGAAGACGCTCCCCAGTCACGCACCCGGGCCCCAGACAAGAAGCTGGGCCGGCAGCAGGAGGAAGGAGGGAGGGAGGGAGGGAGAAGGCACACAGCCATAGCCTGGGCAGGAATAAAGAGAGCTTTTTTCAGAGCTGACTGGAAACAGGAAGCGCCCAATCCCTGAGAACAGTAACCCTCATACAAACTCTACATAAAGACACACTGAGCTGTTAACCCTAATTACCTGTGACAGACACACGAGTGAAGCCCCAACCTTCCAGGCAGCAGATTTAGTAAAAGGAAAACAAACAGCTCACAGGGAATACAGAGGCAGCTATTTTCTCCCTAAAACAGCCTTCTTGCCTCTAAATGATTTGCCTTCTTGCTTCCAGATTATAACACAGATGTGAAATTAAAGATTAAACAAGGTTTCTCAGGTATTTCTCCCCACAAGAGTTAGCAGCCCAGCAGGAGTAACAGGACACAAGCAGACACAAGCCACAAAACTTTTCTGTGCCTGTTATTAAATGCCACCAGCTCACACCTCCTAGGATCTAGGTATTTTTTAAAAAGGGGGCTGTGATATTCAACGTGCATGGTGTTGAAACTCCATGTTTTTGAAGCCAGTTTAAAAGGGCTCGTCTGGAGACACCGCAGCAGAGAGCGCACCGAGAGAAAAGTTACATGATCTGACTGTTTTCCTGGCAAGTTTTAAAATTTTGCTGTTTGTTGTTCAATCACCTTCAGCCATGTCTCCCTCTGTGACTCCACTGGCCAAGAAAGGCAAAGATACCGGTGTGGTTTGTCATTTCCTTCTTCAGCTCATTTTACAGATAAGAAAACAGAGGCCAACAGGATTAAGTGGCTTGCCCAGGGTCACACAGCCAGTAAGTGTCTGAGGCAGGATTTGAACTCAGGAAGATGAGCCTTCCTGACTCCAAGCATGGCACTCTATCCATTGTACCACTTACGTAACATCATTATGAAAAGATAAAATTATCCAAAAGAGCTCTATGGTTGTTGTTGCCTCACTCTGCATTATCCTCTGTATGTGTCTGTGTGTGTGTCTGTGTGTGTGTACGTGTGTGTGCTCTAGGGTCCCAGACATGCCAACTAGTGTCAGAGGTGGCACTCACCCCAGGTTTTTCTGACCTCTACTCTTTCCTACATAATTATAAGCAGGCATGATTTAGAGGCACTGGATTTGAGACCATAAAGAGCTAGATTCAAGTCCCAACTCTGACACTTACTAGCTTACACGATCTTAAGAAGTTACTTCCTACAACTCTATGCCTTACTTCCTCATTTATAAATGGAGATAATAAAACCTGCACTTCACTTGGGTCATCACAGGGTTACGTTGAGAAAAATGCCTTGCAAATATTAAAAACAATATATAAAAGTGAGGACCTATGATGACTCCTCACATTTTTCATTTTTTAAGGATAAAGTGAATAGTATTTCACTGCACTGGCATCCTACAGTATGTTCAGTCACTCCCTAATGCTAACACATAGGCCATCCCCGAATTTTTTTTTCCACAACAAATAAAGGAGCTCTGACTATTTTGTTATAGATAACATTTGGTTTAGAATATTCGGTACAGATTTTTTCACTTCGAGTACATCCTTGAGATATTTCAAACAACAGAATCACTAGGTCCTCTCCCCTTTCCTCTAATGGATTAGAAAGCAAAACGTCCTTTTGGTCACACCTCAGAGAAGCCCATCAGACAATATCACCAACCACATGGATGGCCCTTGATTCACTGGTCAGAGGTCTGATAATGTTCAGTGGCTCAACAGAACCATCACTGAAAGGCCAACTAGCAGCAGTGCCTACAGCTGGCAAGCAGACCTAGACCAGGCCTCTGATCAAGCTCAAACACCACCCCCTCCCTTGAGGGGGTCTGTGTAATCAAGCCCAGGATGTAATGACTCCATGGAAGCCTGACTACACAGCCAATCTTGAAACTCCCTGTGACTCACCACAGCTAGTTCTCTCACTTCCTCTCAAGTCTACAACTTCTGAAAGTTATCTGGAACTAAAAAAATAAAACTGTCAGCCCAACAACAGTTGTGGCAGGGAGAGACAGACCATGCCAGGACATGGTTGTCCCCCTTACCTTGACTTGGAACACCCAGCAATGCGGACTAGCTTCCTGCTGCTAACAATCTGACATGATCCTGAAAGAAGCTGTTTCCCAGACTTACATGAACTGATGCAAAGTGAAATGATCAGAACCAGGAGAACACTGTACACATATATGATGATCAACTGTGAATGACTTAGCTGTTCTCAGCTGACCCAAGGAAATTCTGAGGGACTTATGAAAAATGCTATCCATATCTCCAAAGAAAGAACTGATGGAGTCCAAACGCAAATCAAAGCATACTTTTTTAAACTTTATTTTTCTTGTTTGTTTGCCCTATGTTTTCTTTCACAACATGACTACTAATACAGAAATACGTTTTGCATGACCAGACATGTATAACCTATATCAAATTGCTTGCCTTCTCAATGAGAAGATAAGGGAGGGAGGAAGAGGAGAATTTGGAACTCAAAAGTTAAAAAAAATATATTAAAAACTGTTTTTACATGTAAATGAGAAAAAATAAAACATTAAATTTTAAGGGGAAAAAAATTCTGTTTCCCAGTTTTCTTTTAGGGTAAGATCTAAGCATAGGCCCCACATGAAGTTCTTATTCCCTATAAAATCCGTATTCTCAAGTTAAGTTTTTCCTTCAAGATGTAAAAAAAGGTGGCCTTCATTTCACTTACTCTAGGTGACAAAGACTCCAAGGCCACCTTTCCCACCAGGCTGGGGACTACCTGAAGCTCTCCCTTCCCCCAGGGAATGCTGACCACTTGGCAATGTTGGTGCCTGAATTAGTGAAGGAGCCAGAGTTTTCTGGAAGAGCAGGGCAGAGCCCAGAGAGGACACAACTTACCCGGGAGGCAGTGTCTCTGAAGTTTGTGCTGCGACAAGGGGCTGCTGGGCACCCACACTGGAGGCTGGCTCCTGTCCTTCCCTAGGTTCTGCTGTGGCTGGGAGAGAGGTGGCCCCAGGGTTCGGGGTCACACTTGTCACTGCAACAGGGGGGGATGTCACACCAACTATGGGCCGCTCTTCAGAGTCAGTGGCTGCCGCAGACTCTCCATTCACTGAAAGTACAGCAACTCAATGAATCAATCAGCTGCTTTTTTATCCACACTCACTAAATTTTGCCTTAAACTTACTTTAGTTTTGCTAGCACAAGAACCTGGAACATTCTCATATTGTTGAAAGCAGCAACAGTGATACATTTATCAATTTAACACAGCTTCTAAAATTGACACAAACACATGCCCAGGGACTAAAAGAATCGGGCAGAGGTTCCAAAACAAATTGAAGACACCACCTACCTTCTGTGATGCTTTTTTTTAGGTTCTTATAAGGATGTGTTTAGCAGACTGCTATGGGGAAATGCTTCTGTTTTAATCCAGTGAAAGGGTGACAAGAAAGAACAGATGTGATCAGTTTAACGAGCGGCTGCTCCTAGTAAAAGGCAGCAAGGCCACTGCAAATCCGTAGGCCCAAATATCTGCTTTATACTTCTCTTAAATTTTATTGATAACTTTTTTTTAATCATCTACATTTCCCGCTGCATTCCTTTTCCTTGCCCCTCCTAAGAGCCCAACTTTTACAATAAAGGATAAAAAAAAGAGGAAGAAAAAATTCCTGAAACATAGGATTCCAACATATCCAAAAAGCTTGGCATTATATGTACTATTTCACATATTCAGAAGCAGAAGAAGGTACCCAGATATCTTCTCATGAAGATACCTAGACTCGGAATCAGGAACACTGAGTTCAAATCTGAGCTCAGACACTCACTAGCGATGTGACTCTGGGCACGTCCCTTAACCTCTGTTTGTCTCAGCTTGCCCAACTGTGAAATGAGGATAATAACAGCACCCACCTCCCATGGTGGTTGTGAGGATCAAATGAAATAATGTTTGCCAAGTACTTAGCAAACCTTTGCTTTGCATCTACTGTCTCATTATGAATACATGTATATAAGATACACACATCACATGTACATATGTCAGCTCTCTCTTCTTCAGGGTCAAGCTTGGTCAGTTTCAATTGTGTTGGTGATGGTGGTAGTCGCTGCCCATAATGTTCCTGACTCTATTTATTTCACTTTATATCAGTTCACATAAAGCTTTCTGTAGTATCTCTATAATCACTATCTTTACTTCTCACAGGACAATAATACTTCATTACATTCATGAACCACACAAGCCATTCTCCAATCCATGGGTATATGCTTTGTTTCCAGGAGTCACTACAAAAAGTGCAGCTACCAATGTTCTGGTGTACACACATCTTGGCACTGACCACCTTGAAGTAGATGCCCAGGAGTGGAATTGCTCAGTCAAAAGTTACAGCTATTCTAATCACTTTCTTCCCACTATTCCAAATTGCTTTCCAGAAGCTTCACCAGCAATGTCCTAGTGCACCCATCCTCTACCATCTTTGCCAATTTGCTATAAATGACCTGAAACCTCACAGTTGCTTTGATTTGCATTTCTCTTATTGATTCAGAGCATTTTTTCATATAGTTGTTAATAATCTGCAATTCTTTTGAGAAGTATTTGTTGATGGCTTTTGATTATAGATTTCTATAAATTATGTATATATGTTAGGTATCAGAGCCTTATCACAGATATTTGATACCACTTTTTAAAAATTTCCCCACAGTTAACTGCTTCACTTCTTATTCTGGTTGCATTAATTTTTATGCAAATGATTTTCAATTTCATTTAATCAAAATTACCTACTCAAAACTTAAGACAACATTCTCAACATGATTTGACCAGAATGGGGCCCAGTCAACCAGTGGGGCTGAGAAGAAAGCATAGGAGAAGGAATCCTGTAAGTGTCATCAGCAAGTCTGGTCAGTGATCTCTTCACCCCTACCTGTAGCTGCTCTGTTATATTAGACTAATGTAGCATGTCTCTGGCAACAACTTCTTAAAAAAAACATAATTCTCTCTGCTATGCAATTTTGTGTTATCCATCCTTTAAGGAGAGCGTACTCAAGGGAGCAGGCAAAAATTATTTCTCACTGAATAGATGAGAAAATTCAGGCTCCAAAGTTCAGATTTATATCGAAGAACACAATGATCATTAGCCACATCACTGGCAGGACTGTAAAGTCCCAGTTCCCAAGTGGCTGTTGCACTTTTCGGTTGGCCATCCTATCTCCCATCCTCTAACTTTAGATTAAAAAAAAAAAAAAAAAAGGAAGTCAGAATAGTACTGGTTTATTTGGCATGGTAACAAAGAAAAACCTCTTATCTATTTGGTGCATCACCAATACAATAACAATTGATGTTCATAATGGGAACCCAAAGTCCTGAAATGTTATTTGAATCAAAGATTAAATTGGTAAAGATAAAACTGACTAAGCTTGGTATAGTTTTAAAGTTAAGCCGAGGTGTTTCATTGATATTCTAAATCCTTGGAAATCAGTAGCCTACTTGTAAGTATTGAGAGCCTATAGCTCTCTCCAGGGTTTCCCCAGTCTTAGAACAGTTTTAAAGCTTTAATTGTATAAGACTTTTGAGATTCCCTCTTATTAGCCAGTATACTGCATAAAATCATCAAATTCCACCGTCAAAAGGAAACCTTAGAGGTCATGTATTTTAGCCTCCCAAAAAGGATAGGAATCCCTTCTATAGTACTCCTGGAAAATGGTCATTCAGCTTCTATTTGAATACATCTGGTGATGAGAAGAAGCCCCTTCTATTGCTGCACAGCTCTCAATGTTGGAAATTTCTTTTCTTACATTGAATTGAAACCTGATTCCTCAAAATTTCTACCCAGGGGTCCCATTTCTGCTTTCTGAAGCACAAAACCAAACTGGCTGCCTCCATTCCATGACAGCACATCAAGTATCTAAAGATAGCAATCATGTCTCCCTGGAGCATTTCACTCTCTAGACTAAACACACTCAGTTTCTTCCATTGGTGCTCAGTTAACATGGATTCTAGACCCTCCACCAACCTCATGGCATTTCTCTGGATATGCTCTCGTCTGACAGAGCCCCTCACAGGATGGTGCCTCCAACTCAACACAACCTTCTCAATGCAGTTTGACCAGAATGGGGCCAAGTCAGGCCTGCATTTCCACCAACTCCATTGGTTCTCTCAATGAGAAGGAACCCTGGAATTGTCCTCTGCAGGTCTGAGTTCAAGAGCCATATTCTCTATTTCCTAATTATGTAACCTTGACCAAGTACCTTGTCTCTAAGACTGTTTCTTTTTCTATAAGAGTCAGCAAACAGGCCCAAGGGTCAAATCCGGCTCTCCAAATGTTTTTGTATGGCCCACATGCTAACAATGGTTTATGCATTTTTAAACAGTATTTTTAAATTTTAAATGACATTTAAACAGTATTTTTACATTATGAATAATACTTGAATATTTAAATTTAAATATTATTTTCAAAATGTAAAAGCCATGCTCTGACAAACAGTAGGCTGAATTTGGTCTACAGGCCATAGTTGGCCAATTTCTGATCTATAATGTGGATCTAATATTTATACTGCCAGTGAAACAGTGAGATAATGTGTGGAAAATGCTTTGTAACTATAGAGCACTATTAAAATGGGAAGGACATATTATTATTATAACACAAGAAAAAAGAACACTGTGGTATATGAATATACCAGCATTTTGTGAAGCTAGGGAAACAGGACCTATTTCATTGGCACAGGGAACTCTCAGTGAGGGCAGGGTCTCTGTCAATGCAGTTTAGAGTCTCAAAGAACTGCTAAGCAATGGGGCACCAGGCATTCGATGTCCACCAGCACACATGGCTAGTGTGTGTCGGAGGCACTAACACTTCTAGCCCCCAACATTACACTGCTGGAACACGGCAAGCTCACAGCCTACTCCAAATCCTGAGATGTTCTGCACAAGAACTGCTCATGCCATGCCTCCCAGTCCTATTCTCCTGTAATGGATCTGTGAAACTGACATGGGGGAGGGGACCAGAGGGCTGGCCTGGGAGTCAGAAAACCTGGGTTCAGGTTCCTCTAAAATATATATTAGCTGTGAGTTTACAGTAAAACGCCCTTAACCTCTGTGCCCTGGAAACCCTTCTAAGACTGCTGATCTACACTGGTGGAGGGAGCTTCTATATGGAAAGTTCCCTCTAATGACAAGATCAAATCTCTAAACCAAACCAAACAAAACATTTATCCCAGTCTAATTTTATCTGACTGGTTTGGGCTCAGTTGAGACAACTGGTATTTCAGCCTCTGAAGATCCTTCTGATTACACCTTCTCTAATATTAACTACGTATTAAGAAACATGAGAGAGAACAGCCATAGTACTAGCAGTGAGCAGACCTGGAGACCACCACCTCAGTTTCCTCAGCTATAGCAGAGAGGAGACAACAGTCAAGCTAAATCAAGAATTTTCAAGGACAGGCACACTCAACAATGTTCTTTTTAAAAAGAAATAAAGAGAAAGGAAAACTTACCTTGGAGATTTGCTTGCTACATACCATATGTTGCAGTTATAGTCAACTTGGCACTTTATTTTATACCATCATGTATTGCTTTTTAGTGATTTCAATGCTCGTTTCTGCACATGTATGTATAAGTCAAGTCTCTTTAAAGAGATCAAAATGTCCTTGAAGGCAAGGACTGAACCATTAACTTCTGTGTCATTCACTGTCTCTCAGCTTCCAGCATGTCCCCCAAGATGAACCTTGTACTCACCACCTACCCAAAAGGTTTTGTAAAATCTGTGTTTTTGCTCAAGCTGTTTCTCTCATCTGGAACGCCTTCCTCCATCCTCTCTGTCTTTTGAAGCCCTTTACACCCAAACCAGCCTGCAAAGATCTCTTCTGCTTCTGAATCTAGGACACTGAGTGCCCCCATCAATCATCTGACAAATGTTTATTACCCCAGGCCATGTCTTGTACTATGACTGAAATCTGGTATTTTTATTTAAATTTTCATGTACTTGTGCCTTGTCTTTCCAACTTGACTGGAAACTTCTTACGAGTAAGGATCGCACTAATATTTATTTATTATGAAAGTATCCTACATACAGAAGGTGCTCAATAAATATCTGTTGACTGATTGACAGGTACTTGATAAGTCACTTGTTAAATAAAGGGAATACTGTAGCAGGAAAAAAATATTTGGGAGTAAGATAGGGAAAAGGGAGACAAAAAAAGGATGATTAAAAAGATGGCCTTTACTGCACAGCATGAGGAGAGAGTAAGGAAATGCACAAAGCCAATAAGCCACACATGTTAATAATCATACTTAACTGAGACCAAATGGGGCAACTGGAAAGCTCAGAATTTCTAAGATCACAGGTATTTCACAACGTTCCCTCCATGTTGTTAGTAAATCTTATAGTTTTATGAATCAGAATGTTCATTCAGTACTAGGACATACTCTAGTGGTTAGCAAAGGGGAATGGGAACTGGAAACTTTCTTCCAGGTCCTGGATACCCTGCCAATTCTCTATGTAAACCTGGGTCTTAACGTGTGTGCAGTGCTTCAACAGTTGGACAAACAGTGGTCTTTTCAAGCACACACACAGAGTAGTCACCATCTGCATTTTTTAGACTGAAGTACAATTAATACAGTGTGAACCAGGGTAATGCAAGTCCCTGAAGAACAAGGGTTTCTCTCATGTGAAGTTCAGGTAGCACTTTTTATAACCTCAAAAATCATGCAATTCAAGTCATCAATGAAACAGTATACCATTCTACTATTTTTCCCTATCAGATGACCTCAAAGACTTAAAATTCCCTTCTTTAGATAGCTGTCTGTTCATACAAGCTGTCTATCTAATTCTCTTTCCTTTCAAAAAAAGTTTACTCGCTGGCTGTAACAAGAGGACAAGCCCCTGAAATTCTGCTCCATTTTCTCTTTCAAAATGTTTTTTCATGTGTACAATTCGGTGAAAAGGGTTCCGTTAAAGAATATCTTCTATATGTGGTATCTTCACAGCAGCAAATATTTCCTGGAGGCATGGAAACACCACTGTACCCTAGAAGTCTTCCTTCCCAGCTCAATCTTCAACACATTGGCCCAGATGAGTGCTCCCTATTTGCATCTCTCCAAATCCTTTCTGTTCCAAGCTACCATGAGGAAACTACCTTTCCCCAAGCACCCAAAGAAGAAGCAGAAGCAACAATGCAACTACTAACTCTTTGGATACAAAAAAATACAGGCATGGGTTAGTAGGAAGAACATAAAAAGCTAGAGTGAGTTAAACGAGAATTATATTTTTCTATTGGGTGAATACAGACACAGGTTAATAGGGAGACCATAAAAAGAGTGATTTAAAGTAAAATCCTATCTTTCTACTGGGTGAATTGTGAGAAAGAAGGAGAAATAAAAGGAACCAAGGAAAAACAGAAAGAAAGAGAAAGGGAGGGAGGGAAAAACAGAAGGGCACTATCTTGCTGATGGTTTTTAGGGGACAAAGTCAATTGGTACAGTCAAAGCATTAAGACAACCACCTTGAAACTTTTCAAAAGCAGTTATCAGTGGTTAAAGAGATTTTGGCTCACAGCTGTCATACTGTAATATTTCTTGGGGCAAGGACAATAACTTTTAGTCTAGTTTCATACAGCGTATGCATCACTTGTATGCAATGCCTATATTCATTCAACATTTAATAAAGTGACCAATAAGTAAAAGACACTTCAGATACAAAAATGAAAACAATTCTTGCCTTCAAGGAGTTTATATCTTATAGGAGAAACAACAAGAAACAAGTAAGTGCATGATGATTTGAGGAGGAAGATAGCTCTACTTAAAATCAATCAAGGTATAGGAAGATTAGAAAGGTAGGAGGAAGCTATGCTATAAAGTGCTTTGAATAACAAACAGTATTTTTATTTTGGACGTTATCCTGGAGGCAACAGGAAGCCCCGGAAGTTTATTTAAGTAGGGAGTTGACATGATCAGATCTGTGCTTTAGGAAAATCACTTTAGTGACTGAATGGAGGATAGACTGGAGTGAAGAGACTTTTTATGACAGACAGACCTACCAGCAGGCTATTGCAGAAATCCAGGGGTCAGGGGATAAAGGTTCAAACTTCAGTAGAGGCAATGTCAGAAGAGAGAAGGAAACATATTTAAGGGATGTTACAAAGGTGAGATCAACAGGTCTTGGACATGGGGGTTAGGGGAATGTGTGTAAAAGAGAATAAGGAATCCATGATGACTCGCAGGTTGTCCTCTCCAGTAAAAGGGAAGACAGGAGCAGGGAAGAGTTTAGGAAGAAAGATAATAAATTCCATTTTGGACATAGTGAATTTAAGATGTCTTCTAGACATTCAGTTCAAAATGTCTGAAAGGCAGCTGGAGGTGCAAGACTGTAGGTCAATATTGAGATTGGGAACAAGAAAAGTAGATTTGAGAATCATTCGCACAGAGATGATAATTAAATCACTGGAGCCAATGAGATCACCAAGTGCTATAGAAACAGAAAATAAGAGAAGCCAGGACAGTGCCCTGAGAATTACCTACAGTTAAGACAGCATTACTTGGAGGAGGATTCAGCATAGGAAACAGAGAAGGAGAGGTCAGACAGGTAGTTAGAGAACCAATAGAAAGTGGTGTCCCAAAGACCTAGAGAGAAGGGTATCAAAAAAGGAGAGAGTGATCGACAGTGTCAAAGGCTGCAGAGGATCAAGAAAAAATAGGGATTGAGAAAAGAACAATGGATTTGTTAACTAAGGAATCATTAGCTTCCCATAAACGATGTCTCCCTTAAAAGAATCTAAGGATTAGACTACAAGAGGCAGAGGTGATAAAGGAGAACATTCCAGATAAGAAGCCCACAGCCACCATAGCAGAGAGGGAAGATGGAATGCCAATTTCAAGGAACAGCAAACACAAAATCTAGGCCAGTTTGGCAGGAACATAGGAGGTGAGGTTAATAATGCCAAATAAATTTGGAAAAGTAAGCTGGAGCCAGGCTTTAAATGTGAAGAACTTTAAATGCCAAGTTAAAAAATTTGTACTTTATCAGAGAAGCAATAGGAAACCACAACAAACTTTACCAAAAGAGTGACACAGTCAGACCTATGCTCTAGGAAGATATTTTTGGCAACACAGGAATGAGGAAAGACAGGAAGGAAGGAAGGAAGGAAGGAAGGAAGGAAGGAAGGAAGGAAGGAAGGAAGGAAGGAAGGAAGGAAGGAAGGAAGGAAGGAAGGAAGGAAGGAAGGAAGGAAGACAAAGACAGAAGGAAGACGGGGAGGAGGAGGCTTCTAGAGAAGCCAAGACAAATGGACTTGGTCTAGACAAGAGCCATCTCTTCCTTGGAAATAACAGCAGAGGAAGACAGAATGAGGGATGACACAGAGAGGTTTTGAGGGAAGAAGGGACCATCCAAACCAGACAACTTCTACTTTCTCTGTGAGGAAGTGAGGGTCTCTTGGTTACAGGGAGAAGGGAGAAGTGGGACAAAACGCCTAAGACAAAAGATATAATCTGAAATAGCCACTATGGGGACTGTAAAATAAAGTCAAATTGGAACGTCTATGAAGATTATTGTGCAGCAGCAGGAGCCAAGTGAGACTAAGTAATCTAAATCTGTAGTGGACCCAGTCAGCAGAGATGTGTAACCTCACCTAGTAGTTTTTATCAAGAAGAAGAGAGGGTGAATGGGGAGAGGAACCTAGGTTTGGGTTTGGCAAGGCACGGGGCCAAACAGAAGTCTAATCTAAATAATTCTGGCTACTCTCCTCTGGACATTCTCTAGACTAGTAACATTCTCCTCAAAAATTGACACCCAGGACTGAACATTCCCGATGGGATCTGCCCACAGAAGAGAAGTGAGACTATCAACTCCCCAGGACCAAACACTGGGCCTTCTTATGAATCTTGCATCAAAATACCTACATCTTCTCCAGATGAGCTGCTTCTTGGTACATCACCTTGTACCTGTAAGGCTGATTTTCAGAACTGAAGGGTAAGACTTTACATTAGACAGAGCCCAGCATTCTGGCCTAGCAAGGTCTTTTTAAATCTTGATCCTGTCATCTAGCATTAGCTCTCCACCCAACTCTGGGTCATCTCAAAGTTCAAAAACCTTGATCAATGATCAAATGTTAAACATCACAGGATTAAGTCCAGCACAGGGTTAACACCCATGGTGTTCCCACTACAGAGGTCCTCAAAAGAACAAATCTACTCTGGCTGCACCCCACCAAGCACCCCATTCTAAATCTGCCCTAATGATGTAGCTTCTAGCCTGTCTCTCCCATCCATCTTTTCCAAAAGAACAGCAGGAAGAAATCTGCCAAAGGCTTTACTGTCAATAAAACTAAGGATAAGGAAAACAAGAACTGGCATTTGCTTAGGTCTCCTAACACTTGCAAATGGTCACGCCTAAAGGTAGAATCCAAGTTTTCTCTGTTTGTATTAATAAGGATTTTTGCAAATAGGAAAAATTCAGTTCTCTGAAAACGGGTTATCAAAAATCCAATGCAAACTGGTCTTGCCCCTCATCTGCATTTCAACAGCTCAGATATGTTCTCCAATGCATCATTTTAAGCAAAGACAAACTCATGAGCCTGGCATGCAAATAAGATGTAAGTTTCTTAATGGGAAAGTTGGTTTTATTTATATTTTTGTGGTCCAAGAACCTAAAAAATGTACCTTGTAAATAGTACACTTATTAAGTAATAAATGTTTCTTAAGTTGAATATTAATTAATCCTCATTCTAAAACTGGTGATTTCCATTCAATTTAAGAAAATTTGGAATAACTATTAAAAGGTTATTCCCAGCAGAGCCAAGATGGCGGAGTAGAAAGATGGACCTGCTCTAGCTCTCCCTCCACAGCCCATAAAATACCTATAAAAAATGACTGTAAACAAATTCTAGAGCAGCAGAAGCCACAAAATGACCAAGTGAAAGAGATTTCGAGCCCAAGACAGCCTGAAAGGCTAACTGAAAAGGTCTATAGTACCAGGATTGGAGCGGAGAGCAGCCCAGCGTGGGCCGCTGGCACAATACAGACAGGACTGGAGCAGAACTCAAAGCATGGAATCATGGGTAGCAGCTGCAGTTCCCTGATTTATCAACTGACAAACACCAAAGACAGCTTCAAAAGTCAGTAAGAAAGTTCTTTCACCTGGGTGAGAGGGGAGTATGGGTCTGGCCCAAGCCCTGGCCCCAGGACAGCGGCAGTCACTGCAGCAGCATCCACTTTTGGGCCAATGTCCACTTTTGGAGCCCATGGCCTAAAGAACCTGGGAGAATCGAGAAGCTGATCTGGTCTCAGTTGTGAGTGGCAGTCCTGGGGTGAAGAAGAGCATTGGTGTGGTGGAGCTGGTGGTGATGGTGGAGAAGGAACCTCGCAGATCCTGAACAGAAAAAAGTACTTGTGGTTGCTCACAGACAAGAGCACAGGCCAAGAGATGGGTAAAATCCTCTCCCCTGATTGTGCCATGTTGGAGAAATTGAGAATTTACAGGTCCCTAGAATATACCCTCCATTTGACAAAGGACTCAAAAGTCAAGTAACTGGTTGAGAAAATGCCCAAAAAAGGGAAAAAAAAAATAAGACTACAGAAGGTTACTTTCTGGGTGAAAGGGTATTTTCTTCCATCCTTTCAGATGAGGAAAACAAAGCATACCATCAGAGGAAGACATAAAAGTCAAGGCTTCTGCATCCAAAACCTCCAAACCAAAATGCAATGGTCTCAGGCCATGGAAGAGCTCAAAAAGAATTTTGAAATTCGAGTAAGAGAGGAAGAAGAAAAATTGGGAAGAGAAATGAGAGCGATGCAAGAAAATCATGAAAAGCGGGTCAACAGCTTACTAAAGGAGACCCAAAAAAATGCTGAAGAAAATAACACCTTTAAAAATAGACTAACCCAAATAGCAAAAGAGGTCCAAAAAGCCAGTGAGGAGAAGAATGCTTTAAAAAGCAGAATTAGCCAAATGGAAAGGGAGCTTCACAAGGTAACTGAAGAAAATAGTTCTTTAAAAATTAGAATGGAGCAGATGGAAGCTAATGACTATGAGAAACCAGGAAATTACAAAACAAAACCAAAAGAATGAAAAAACTGAAGACAATGTTGAAATATTTCATTGGAAAAACAACTGACCTGGAAAATAGATCCAGGAGAAATAATTTAAAAATTATTGGTCTACCTGAAAACCATGATGAAAAAAAGAGCCTAATCCTCACAATAGCCCTGAGAGGTTGAAGGGAAGTATTATCCCCAATTTTCAGAAGAGGAAACTGACACAGGAAGAAATCAAGTAGATCTGCTCAGAATCAGAGCTAGTTAGCATCTGAGGCTGGATTTGATTTCAGGTCTTTCTGACATTGAAGCCCCTTTATCCCTAGACCATGCTGCTTCATGGGAAATTTGATAGACCAAGTGTTTGCAACCAGTAGGCAAAAGGAGCCTGGAAACTGCTTCATTCATTATTATGAATTATCTTTGTCAAGTGTAGTCATATGGCAGCCAAGGACAATAATCATTTACGATAAAATTTATTTGTAAAATCTTAAAAAAAAAAAGAGCCTAGACATCATCTTCCAAGAAATTATCAAGGAAAACTGCCCTGATATTCTAGAACCAGAGGGTAAAACAGAAATGGAAAGAATTGACCAATCACCTCCTGAGATTCCAAAAGGAAAACTCATAATAATATTGTAGCCAAATTCCAGAGTTCCCAGGTCAAGGAGAAAATATTACAAGCAGGCAGAAAGAAACAATTCAAGTATTGTGGAAATACAATCAGGATAACACAGGATTTAGCAGCTTCTATGCTAAGGGATCAAAGGGCTTGGAATATGATATTCCAGAAATCAAAGGAGATAGGATTAAAACCAAGAATCACCTACCTAGCAAAATTGAGTATAATACTTCAGGGGAAAAAATGAAATTTCAATGAAATAGAGGACTTCTAAGTATTCTTGCTGAAAAGACAATCTGACTTTCAAATACAAGAATCAAGAGAAACATGAAAAGGTAAACAGGAAAGAAGAAGCCTTAAGGAACTCATTAAAGTTGAAGTGTTTACATTCCTACATGGAAAGATGTTATTTGAAACTCATGAGACCTTTTTCACTATTAGGGTGCTTAGAGGGTATACATATATACATACACACACACACACACACACACACACACACACACACACACACACACATATATATGTAGGTGTGCATGGGTATGTATGTATGTTTATATGTGTGTAGGTATGTATATGTACATGAGTGTAGGTGTGTATATATATGTGTGTGTATATGTAGGTATGTATGTATACAAATATACACATATATTTATATACACACACACATAGATAGAGGGCAGAAGGTGAGCTGAATTTGAAGGAACAATACCTAAAAAAATAACATTTCCTGTGGAATAGAATGTACTAGGAGTAAGAGAAAGGAAAAGGTAGGATGTAGCAAATTATCTCACATAAAAGAGGGAAGAAAGAGCTTTTACAATGGAGGGGAAGAGGGGAGGAGATGAAAGGAGTAACTGAGCCTTATTCTCATGGGATTTGGCTTAAGGAGGGAATAACACACACTCAATTGGATATAGAAATCTATTTTACCCCACAGGAAGGCAAGGGGGTAGGGGACAGGAGCGGAAAGATAATAGAAAGAACAGCAAATTGGGCAAAGGGATAATCAGAAGCAAACACTTTTGTGGGAGGACAGATCAAGGGAAAGAATGGAATAAAAGAACGGCAGGATAGGACAGAGGGAAATGTGGATAGTCTTTTTCAACATAACTATTATGGAAGTGCTTTGCATTGTTACACATGTATGACCTATATTGTTTTCTCAATGAGGGTGGGTGGGGAGGGAGGGAGAGAATATGGAACTCAAGGCTTTAAGAATCAATGTTAAAAATTGTTTTAACATGCAACTGGAAATTAAGTTATACAGGTAATGGAGTATAGAAATCAATTTTGCCCTACAGGAAAATAGGGGGTCAAGGGGATGGAAGAAGGGTGGATAACAGAATGGAAGACAGACTGGAGGCAGGGGTGGAAGGGATGCATGCTGTCTTGGTGGGGGGTAGGGAGAGATGGGGAGAAATTTTTGAATTCAAATTCTTGGGGAACTGAATGCTAAGAACTGAAAATAAATAAATTATATATTTTAAAAAAAGTTATTCCCCAGGAAACCATACAAGAAGGTACAAATTACTAGAAAAATTAAATCTTTAAGTTTCTGTACAAAGGAAAACCTCCTTTGACTAACGTCTTAATAATGAAATGAAATAACAAAGAAAGCTATTTATCACAGGTAAGGCCTGCACAGAATAAGAATTGGAAAGAAGGCAAGACAAGAGAAGAATGAATTGATTCATCCTTCTTCTTCAACACAAGACCACTTTTTAAACCTGAATTATTCAATAATGCTGTTTCATCTGTTTTTCATATCAAAGTTGGATACCTAAGTACATCCTAAGACAACTGACATATAACATTCCTTGCATTAAGTTTGTCCTCCTAAGTCAATGTAAATTATCATATGCTACAACTCACCTGTCCCATTGGCCAATCCACTGTGGCTCTGACTCTTGGCTGGTTGTCGGTGTCGATTTCTGCTATTGGGGCTCTGTTCAACATTTGTTGTGGCTCTGGTTGGTCCTACAGGATGTCTGTGTGTCCTTGGGAATCAAAGTATAAAAGAGATGTGAGCCATTGTGAGAAAGAGGCATTTCCCATTGGAAGAAATTGTTTTCTTTTCCTTATTCCATTTATTACAACCATATGCTTTTATTTTCACAGGCCTTTTGAGTCAAGACCTCCAGTGACCCCTGCAGACTATTAAGACAATTCACAAAAGGGGAGACAGAAGAGTTTCTTTATCAATCAATTTTTCAAATCCTTTGCTTCAATTGCTAAAACCAGAGTGAATTATTCCCTTGACCAAAAGTAGCTCACAGATATCCTAGTCAGAACACAACATTACATTTGATAAGCCAGTTGTTAATCCTAGCTGACCTAGAGGCTGTATAAAGATCTTAGGTCTCTCATGCTGGTGGTGAAAGAAGGAGCACTAAGCTAGGGTCTGGCTAATCCATTTATCTATCAATAGATACATTATTACCCTGTAGGTGCTTTCTACCAGATAGGAAGCCAAACGGCTATGAAAAGTAAATGCTATAAAACCAATTCTACATTTAGTACAGAAATATTAACTAAAAGAACTTTAACATTTTGTTCTAAGAAACAGGGAGACTAGCCCACTGTCCTAAAGAAAACAGAAGGATCTGTCAGTAAAATAGAATAGAAAATAATGAGGTTGTGCCCTTTCTAGTGGTCCCACATGCACACACTGAGAATATCTCACCTCATGGTTCAACTATTTTACAGAGCATTTGAAATGACTTCCTTCAGGGTATTTATTTTCAATACTGAGATATTTTATGAACACCTTTTGGTGACCACGACCTCATTTTCCAGATTCTGAGGATGGCCTGCTTGCCCCACTCTGACAAGGTGAGCCCATAATGGAGTTCTCATTCTTAGCCCAGCACATAAAACTGTGTTAAATAAGGTTATCCACCCAAGTTTCTCTGAGAAGAAAACCCTCAACTGGGAGTACAAAAGACCACCAAAAGCTGACAACTATTGGTGAAACCTTGGATTTTTTTTTTAAGCAAAGTAGAAGATATAAAAAAGGAAATGAACATCTTCACATGAACCATCTTCTTTAATGAGAATATCATGAAGAAATAGGCTTTCTTGGCCCAGGGCTGAGTAGAAGAATGTCCTGAATACTTACAAAAGACAAGACTGTTGAAAATGGGTAAGGAAGAAGTCTGATCTGTGGAAATAAGACTTTAATGTGGACTTTTTAAAACTCAATTTTCTTTCCTAAACTCCCTATGTCAAAGCTGCCAAAGCACCTCAGTCAAACAAAATAAAAAGCTCCAAGTCCCTCCCTACTCTCATGGGAAGAAATGTTTAACATCACTGAGCCTTTTAGCACACCTTCAGTCAGGCGCAAACACTGAGAGCAAGGCAACCCAGACAGCATTCCAAAATGAAAGCTTTGTCTTTAATATCTACAGCAGAGTGGGGGGAGGGGATGGCTGGGGGAGACCAAGTTAGTTGCCACTGGGTTTGTTCCAGCCAAGAATCCCCTTAAAAGGGCAAAAGCCACTCCAATTATTCATCCTGTGTGCAGCCCTCAGAAAAAGACTGAAAGGGCTTTGGGCAGAGAAGAGCTGCTGAGGGAACAGAAAGTCTGCCCCATCAGCCCTGTCACACCCATGGGCTTGGAGAAGTTTCTAATTACTTCCAGTTGCCTGGACTCCTTGTCCCTACCAGGGCATCTGGGCGGGGTCCATCACCATTCTCACTGCTAGACTCTTCTCTCTTCCACGAAAGGGTGTGTGGTCAAAGGCAAGAGAGAAGAGTTTAAGAGGCATCTGACCACTAATGACAGCAGCTTAGCTGCATAGTATAATGGAGGAGGGCCTACGTTATTCTCCTCCCAAGAAAACCAAAAGCAGCTGGGACCATTTTGGATAGATCACAGCCTCACCCCTGTACCCCTCCCCAGATTCTTTCCTTCCCCTAAATCTGGGGTTTCCAGTTTTTTACTCCAATATTAAATTTAAAATAAAACAACCAGAAGAAAGAGAATAACTAGAGAGTTGGGGAAAATGTTCTGTTTAGCTCAGTTTCCTTCACTAAAGACTTTGATCAAACCTTAACGATGGAGCTCTATCTTGATTAGAACCTGGCTCCAATGCAAAAACCATCGCAGCCCACACACAAAAAAAGCATCATAGCAAACTGCAGTGGTGGGTTTGGGGATGAGTTAGGCTTTCATCACAGACAACTGAATGCAAACTCTGCCAGCAACCTCAAACCTGGCCTGATCCCCCATTTTGGAGAGGAAGAAAAGTTATTCAGTCTCCTTGGCAACCCAGGACCAGCCTGAATATCGATATCCAGCTCAGTCAAATCCCATATGTAGTCAGTACTGTCTCTGGCCACAGGAACTCAAGCTCACTTTGCAGAGCGCCCAGATCTGAAATCTCAATTCTGATCTCTAAACAGAGGCAGACACTTTCCTATCTAAAGTCCTTTTCTTTAAAAAATGCTGATTCCATAATCAAATCATCCTGTGGTCCCTTAGCTATCTCAGGAAGGGCTCAACTGTAGCTGAAGAGAATGCCAAGATAAGCAACAAAGCAACATGACAAAATCAAGAATGACCAGACAACTACAAAGTTTATTCATTTACTTAGGTAAAAGGTGGTCAAAATAGAAAAACAAACCAACAAGCATTTGTTGTTGTTCAGTTGAGGAATCGCAGCAGCCATCTTTCACCCTCCCCATCTCTTGAAGCCTGCCCAAGCTCATGTTCATTGTTTCCATGATACTCTCTATCCATCTCATCCTCTGCTATCCCTTTTCCTTTTGCCTTCAATCTTTCCCATCAGTTTTTTTGGGTTGTTTTTTTCCAGTCAGTCTCATCTTCTCATTATGTGACCAAACAGCCTCAGTAACTGACCTTCCAGTGAACAGTCTGAATTAATTTCTTTAAGTATTGACTGATCTGATCTCCTGACTATCTCAAAAGTCTTCTCCAGCACCACAATTCAAAAGTGTCAATTCTACACTGCTCAGCTTTTCTTATAGTCCAGCTCTCACAGCCATATACTGCTACTGGAAAAAACCATAGCTTTGACTGTATGGAGCTGTGTCAACAAGGTGATATATCTGCTTTTTAGTATGCTGTCCAGGTCTGCCACAGCTTTCCTTCCAAGGTGCAAGCATCTTTTCATTTCATGGCTGCAGTCATTATTTGCAGTGATCTTGAAACTCAAGAGTATAGAATCTGACACTGCTTCCATTTCTTCTCCCTCCATTTGTGAGGAAGTGATGGGACTAGTTGCCAAGAGCTTAGTTTTCTGGATGTTAAGCTTCACATTTACTATATGCTAAGTATTGTGGTGAATCCCTAGTAACAAATCTAGTGCTATCAGGATTTAGAAGGAAATCGTGCGGGATCTGGGGGCTTGAATACCATGACTTGAATACCATAACTGCTACCCATAACTTTCTTGATTCTGGGCAAGCACTTACCCCTCCGGGTCTCGATTCCTTCTATCTATAAAATGAGAGGGCTGGCCTAGATCAAGTCAATTTCCACCTGGAAATAACCCTAGTGGTTCAACCCCCTCATTTATAGACAAGAAAACTGAGTGTCTAAAAGGCAAGACCCAAAGTTGCCCAGCATTACAAAGTCTCCTCTAACATTCCTTCCAGCTCAAAGTCTATGATCCAACAATATTTGCAGAAAACAGAACTAAAACTGATTCTGTGCCTCCATTCAAAATAAGCCTGACACAAAAGCTGAAACTCTCAAAGAAGTACAAAGATTGCCCAAATCCCACTTGTCCTACAAATCACAAACTTCTAACTGACCAGTCAGTCCCATAGAGTTATTAGGCCCAAATGAGCTGGCTGCACTCTCAAGTTCTGCCTCTCTCTTTTCAACAAGTCCTCTTAACTGTGCATTGTCTTTTAATAGCAGCATGGAAACAAATTTCAGCGGGACTAGGCCAAGTTCCAGCAAGATGGGCCCAAAGGGAAAACAGGCACTTAAAATAATAGCAAGGAAAAAATGGGAAGTGGGGATGGGAGAAGATACTGCTTCTTCCATGAAGAGAGGCAAAAATGCAAAGAGGATCCCAACCACCACCCTCCCCATACCAAGCTCACCAGTAAAGTACAGGTTGAACATGGGCTGGGGGTTTTAAGGGGGAAATGAGAGGGAGAAAGGAAAAGGAGCAATTCACAGTTAAAATAGGCCCATTTCAGAAGTCCTACTCATAATTTATGACTTCTTTCCACACCCTGCCTCTAGGCTGCCAACCTCACAAATGACAGACAAGGTAAAAATAAATGTTTGTCAAGCCCACAGCAAGTTTCAGGAAGACAAAAGGATGCAGCAGGGTTTTTATTTTTTTGGCTCCAATCAGGGGTGTAGAACAGTCACATCTGACAAGACTGATTTCCAGAACCGAAAAACTCAACTTCAAAGTCACACAAACCTAAGCCAGCAACACTGACACTGCATAAGAATGAACCAACCTCTCCACCAGCCTGGGGAAAAGGGCCAGGCAAGACAGCCCCAGTTCAGGAAAAAATAGATTCACTACTTCAGTTCTAGCCCTAAGCCCATGAGAACAAATCTAAATAGTAAATAGCATGGAGATATCTTGAGTGGAGAGAGCTGCACATTCTGTGACTCATGATTTGCTCCCATCCCAAACCAAATGCCAAGGATGTGCTGTGCCCTCCAGACTCCTACAAGGCCCCAAGACTCACACAGCTCTGGTGGCCAGCCTTGACTGGGCCGTAACAGATTTCTATACAAGCCCTAGGAAGGAACTGCATACAACTGATAGAGAAAAGAGGCAAAAAGGGGCTGGAAAACAGCTCATGGACTGATGATGATTGTACAGACTGAGGGAAAAGGCTTGGAGAAGTTTTGCAAATTCCTAACTTAGACAACCACCAAATGTTAACATCATTCACAGAAAAGAAATGGGAAAAGGAAGAGGCAAGAGACAAGGGGGAAATGAGCCCAGCACTGAAAAGATTTCCCACATTTACTAGCTGAGTGACCCTGGGCAAGCCACTCTATCTGTTCCAGTTTCCTACTCAAAGGGTTGTTGTGAGGATAAAATGAGATAATTTTTGAGTGGGAAAAACCACTTAGCACAATGCCTGGTACATAGTAGGCAGTATAAAAATATTTACTCTCTCCTTCTTCCCCATTTTCACATCATTTTCTCCCATCAATTAAAGCAATGAATAAGCAAACAATACAAAAAATGGAGAAATGTTTTATGTGAAAATTGAATGATGATGAGAAAGTTGGAACATACATGCAACCCAAAGACCTGATTCCTCTGACTGACTTCTGCTATGGGTTTGCTGAGTGCTAAATCTTTGAAATAAGCTTAAGGAAGGGCAGTCTCCATTTCCAGCCTACCACAGGCAAAGCTCTGCTACATAAACAATGCTACATCATGAGAGCATCCCTCCCTCCCTAGTGGGAGAAGTGATCAAGTCTCTCATTCTCCCATCCTGTTTAGCCCTTCCAGATACAAGCAGAAAGAGCAGCCCCACATGAAGCCGTGTCCAGGGCCAGTGTTGTCCAGAAACAGGAAACAGGCATTTACATGGTGCCCACCTCTTACGTACCAAGCTCTGTACTAAACACTTTCTTATAAATAGCATCTCATTTGATCCCCACAACAATCCTAATAGATAAGTGCTACTGTTATCTCCGTTTTACAGATGAGGAAACTGAAGCAAACACAGACTTGTCCAGGATCACACAGCTAGTAAGTGTCTGAGGTCATATTTGAACTCGGATCTTCCTGACTCCAGGCTCAGCCATCTGGGACTCTGTCCACTGAGCCATCAGGTGCCTCTAAGTAGAGACAGAGAGAAAAGTGGAAGAGCACTGAAAAGCCACAGGGACACTGGGCAAGGAGGGACGTGCAAATGCTAAATGTTATCTAGGCCAGAGGTGTCACAGATGGCCTCAACCCTCCAGAATGCAGTCTGAACCAGATTAAAATGTAATTGGAAATACTGAACAAAATAAATAAAAATACAATCAGAGATAACATACATTTTAAACTTATGTCAATCCATAACTTCAGGGTTCAGACCCACGGCTCCCCTTTCTGCCTGAGTTTGACACCGCTGGTCTAGGTCATTACATGCCAAGCCCAGGAGTAGGTAAAGGCAGGGGGGCCCTGCAGCCCCCTAGGACACTAAGCATGGGAGGGAAGTGAAAGGAAGGGAAATGATCAGAAACAAAATTTTTAGGAAAACTTTTTATGAGTGAATACATTTCTGATGCCCTGAATCCTGCTCCCCAGAGCATGTCTTTATTTTGTGATAAGGCGCAGTGTGTGTTACACGTAAGCATTCAGAATCTCTAGCAGCCATGGAGGGGAAAGAGAGCCTGGTTTTCAAAACTTTCAGCAGGCCCCCAAAAATGCTTTATCCTGGTTCTCAGATTCCTCTGCAGGGAGATTCAACAGCAATGAGATAAACCAAGGGAAATATAGCTGATGCCTCCAGGAGCCCAAATGGGGCCACATGGAATCTTAAGTAGGCCCCTAAACCCAGGGCCTACTTATGAAAGGCACAGCAGCTAAACAGTACCAGAGTGTCAGCCAACCCAGTCAGCATCAGGACCCCACCCCACCCCCAAGGAGTTTCTGAAGCACTGCTGGTTCTATAGTCTCTCCTACTGTTTTCTTGCTTCCAAACCCCAAAGGTCAGAATCAATGGTATATTTAGAGGTAAGAGGACAGATTTTCCATCTCCCAGGAGAGCAGGTCCTGCCCTCATGTGTCAGACTATCTAGGTCTAGGGAAGAAAGTCACCACCCAGAACTCTTCCCACCTACACCCACACACTAAAACTGCCCAAGTTCATCTTCAAATACAATGGAATTCTATCTGGCATCATGAGTTGTTAGCTATGCTTTTCTTTTTCTTAAAATAAGTTTTTATTGATCTCTTTTTTATATCACCATAATTTTCCCCAATATCTCTCCCACCACCCCACCCTTTCACAGAGAACCATTCCATATAACATAATATTTTAAGGATCAAAAATTTAAAAAAGAAGGAAAAAACAGCAAACCTAATCACCACGCTGAAAGACAAATGAAAGAACCATAGCAAAGGCAGGCCTTTAGCATCATGCCTGGAACACCATAGAGGCTATTACTATTGTTAAACGATTCAACATGGGAAGAAAAGATTAACCTTAATCAACATGCAGTCAGAGAAAAGACGACCATTCTAAGTAAACTGCCCAGGGTATAAACCCCAAGTATTAGCAGCCTCAATTCAAATTCACTGGGTCACCATTTCCTACTCTAGTTTCAATGGGATCTGCCTCTTCCTGCCTTCTATCATGAAATCCTGCTCTCTGGAACCTCAGTAACTGTCTCTACAAAGGACACTGCATTTCATTGGTGGAGAAAATGGTCTTGGGTCAAAATCTGCAGCTCTGTGTGGCTGAAGAGCTCTGGTCCATAGGGCAGACAGGTGACTACCCAGAAGCCAGAGAGTGTTCTTAGGTATGAGTGGGCAGTACTTAGGCAGGATTAGGACACATCTGCTTGGCAGAATAAAACATTCTGACATGGTTGCTTCTCTCTGATTCCAAAGCTAACTTTCAATTTGCAAGGGGAAAATTTAGATTAGATTTAGAAAGTGTCGGTGAAGAGAAAAAGTTCAAAACAAAAACACCAACCACAGTGACGAACCAGCTGAGGTGGTGGGAGAGTGTGCAATCTGAACGTGGATATGTTCGAGTGGAAGCCAAGCAGAGCCTCCAATGGTCTTTAGGCAGCGAGGCAATAAAACAGCCTGCACGCAGGATTTGGAGGGCACACCAGAGTGCCAGGATGCCCAAGAACATGGAACAGAATGGACACTACTCAGTCAGCTCCCATTTCAGCTCTGGCAAATGAAGGGATGGAAAGAAAACTTAAACTAGACCTAGAAGAAAGGACTAGTACAGAAATAATCTGCAAGAATTCCCCTAAATTCTTTATACCAGCAAAAGCAAATGCAAATTCTACGATATGAAGACAAAATAAATTTTAAAAAAAAAGGACTTGCCTCATGACAATTTGGCTTCCTTCCCCCTCCCCCATTAGCAGGGGTCCTCACTCAGTCATTAAGAAGTAGATTCCAAAAGGTTAGTTCAAATCACAAAGTACATCCCACTGACAGCAGAAATACTGACACCCAAAAGGGCAGACACAAAAGCCTTCAGAGCAGGAGTCAGTGAAGGATGCACACAGCTAGCTGCGAAATTCCACATGCTATGAGTAAAATCGTCAGCAAATTCTAAAGCAGCACCAGCTCACTATGAGAAAGGCAAGCCCATGAGGGGAGTCAGTCCCGCAGTTATTCCAGAGATGACAACTATAAAAACGTGGTCCTCTTTCATGACTTCATGGTTCTCTTCTGAGATCACCTCAAACTCATCCAGTACAAATCTTGTTTACACAGTTGTCTGCAATGTTGTGTCCCCTTCCTCCTTTAGAATGTGTACTCCCTTGAAGCAGAGACAGTTCTACACATCAATCAGAAAATAATTATTAAGTGCCTACTATGTGCCAGACACTGTGCTGGGGATACAAAAAGAAGCTAAAGACAGTTTCCTCCCCTCAAGGAGCTTACAATGCAGTAGGGGAGACAACATGCACACAAATATACACACAAGAAAAATGGGAAATAATTAGCAGAGAAAAGGCATTGGAATTAAGAGAGGCTAGGCAAGGCATCCTATAGAAGGTGGGATTTTAGTAAACCAGTCAGTAGTCAGAGTAGAGGAGAGAGAACATTCTAGGCATGGGGAACAGCTGGATAAAATGCACAGACTCAAGAGATGGAGTGTCTTGTAGGAGTGCCAGGCTAGTGTCACTGGATCAAAGAATACATTTTGGGAGAGAAAGGTATAACAAGACTGGAAAGGTAGGAGGGAGCTAGGTTAGGAAGGGCTTTGAATGTCAAACAAAGCATTCTATATTTGATCCTGGAAGAAAAAGGGAGTCACTGGAATTTATTGAGTAGGAAGATGACATAATCAGATCTATCACTTTAGTGGTTGAATGGAGTATGAACTGGAGTGGGGTCAGTGTCAGAGAAGAGAAGGGGGCATATTCAAGAGATGGTACAAAAGTGAAATCAAAAGGCCTTAGCAAGAGCTTGGATAGGAGGGGGTGAGGAGATAGTAAAGAGTCCAGGATGACTCCTAGGCTGAGCCTGAGTGGTGGGAGGAGGATGTTGCCTTCTACACTCATAAAGAAGGTAGGAGGGAAGGGGAGAGAGTATGGGGGAAAGACACTGAGTTAAGTTTTGGAGTTTAAGATGTCTAGTGGACATCCAGTTTGAGATGTCTGAAAGGCATTTAGAGATGTGAGAGTGGAGGTCAGCAAAGAGATGGAGGCAGGATAAGTGAATTTCAGAATCATCAGTACAGAAATGGTCATTAAATTTATGGCAGCTGATGAGAGCCAAGTGAAGTAGTATGGAGGGAGAAGAAAAGAGGGCTCAGGACAGAACCCTGTGGGACACCTAGAGTGAGAGGATGTGATTTAGATGGGGGCCCAGCAAGAGACACACAGAATAAGCAATCAGACAGGTAGGAGGGAGAACCAGAAGAGAGGGGTGTCTAGAAAACCTAGAAAGAAGTATTAAGAGGGAGAGAGTGATCAACAGTGCCCAAGACTGCAGAGAGGTCAAAGGAGAATAAGGATTGAGAAAAAGTCGTTGAATTTGGCAACTAGGAGATTATTAGTAACTCTGATAAAGTAATTTTTGTGAAATAAGGTCAGAAAGTCCGTTTGTAAGGGGCTAAGAAGTGAGAGGAAAGTGAAGGCACCTACTGTAGATGGTCTTTTCCAGGAGTTTAGCCACAAAGGGCAGAAGAGAAATAGAATGATAGTGGGGATGGAAGGATCAAAAATTTTTCTGGTCTTTCTTTATATCCTCAAAATTTAGCACAGTGCCAGGCACAGAACAGGCACATTATCTATTTGCTTCATTATTTATTTAATTAATTTGCTGTTTAATTAATTTATTACTATATAGTTAACTAACAAATGCTCATTTGGCTGATTAATTCATTGAGAAGCCTCAGTATACAAAAATCAGAAAAAAGGAAATTAGCTTCTTAGGATGAAATGAACAAAGTTATGTCAAGTGTATTTGTCAGTGTTAATGAATGTAATATCTGAAATGGTATGTGCAAAACTCTCAATGCTAATGGAAAACAGCCAGTAGTTCTAGTTTAAAAAAAAAAAAAAAAGGAACACGATGAAACCTCGCAATGAATAGGATAATCTACATGCCATGATCATTGAGAGTCAGTTACAAAACAGGGTAATAAGCATGAATGTACTTACTGTATCACTGTTGACAGAATCAAGTTATCTCTTAGGGTAATGAGCGCTGACTCTAGTCTGAGGACCTGGGTTCAAATCCTGCCTCTGTTGCATGGCTTGGCCAAATTCTTAATACTCACTGGGCTTCATATTCCTCACAGGTAAAAGGATGGGATTGGAGTAGATGGCCTTTGAGGTTCCTTATGGCTCTAGATTTTTGGTCCTATAAATGTATATTATGTTCAACTTAAAAAAAAAAAAAACCCAACTACCTTGTTATCTACAACATTCTAGCTAGCCAGGCAATGGAATCTAGCAAGCATACCTACAATCAAAAGCTGACTCAGGACAACATACAAAGCTAGGATCCAAGGCAAAGTATAAATCACAAACTAAAAGATACTTGTACTCTAAGGATAATAGCTCCTCCTTTGAAAATGTTACATGTCTTTCTTAAGCTTAAAAACTAAATTGTTGCCAGACCATTTATAGGTAATCCATAAATTTAGAAATATAGTAAAGGTCAGTATAAATAACCTGCCATGTCATAGCATTCATGTTTTTAGAGTTTGGTCTCTCAGAGACAATAGCTGCTCCCCCTCTTTTGAGATTTTTTTATTAGACTTAAACCCACCCCTTTTAGTCTCCTATCTGCAAGGTGTCTATTGGATAGCTCAAACTGAACATCTCATGGACAACTTCAACATATCTATGAGACATGTCCAGCTCCACAGGTCCAAAACTGAATTCATCTTCTCCCCCAATCTCTTGCCTCTTCCTAATTTCCCAATTTCTGTCCAGGATACTGTGGCAGCAAGTGGAGTGGGATTTCTTTGTTTGGAGCTGTTTTCCAGGCTCAGTCTAGATTGTGAGCACCTGAGGGTTCAGTCCCCTTTGAGCCCTGATGGTTTGCAGCTGTGCTGAGCCATGTGGGTTTCATGTCTGCTGACTCTAAGCCAATCAGGAGCCCGCATCTTCGTTATATATACTGGAAGGTTAGTATTTTACTTTGGGGGTTTGCTGCTCGGAAGGATCTTGTGATTCTCTGGTTGAGACCCTGAATGGCCGTATATTCAGACCTCCAACTGCTCAGATGTGAAGGTACTCTCTCGATCCAGGGATGTCTGTTGTATTTTATTTCTCTGTATTTTCTGTTTGTTGAATAGATGGGATGCTTGGTAGCTTTGGAAAAGTAAAAGATAAAAAGGCGTATCTGGAAGCATTTGGTGGAACTAATTAAAGTGACTGCTGACTGTTGCCTTTTCTTTTATAAATGCAGATTTAAGAACCTGTGATAGTAGGCCCCCAACGACTTTCCAGTAATCCGGGTTCAAAGCAGAGGTCACCCTCTATTCCTTGCTGTCTCTTATTTCTACCTCCATGACAGCTCACATGTGCCCAACTTCTCTCCTGACACTGCCACCATACTGGTGCAGGCCCTTAGCTTCTCCTGCCTAGGTGGATACGATAACAGCTTGCTGCTTGGTTTTCCTTCCTCAAGCCTCTCCCAACTCCAGTCCAACCTCCACTCAGCTGTCAAACATATTCCTAAAGCAGAAGGCTTCCTTGGTTTCCTCAAGCATAAGTCTTATAAGGTCACACACAAATTTGATTCTAGAGGTGATAGGGAACCGCTGGAGTTTCTCATGTCACTCCCCCCATCCCCCAAGGGTGACATAAGGCAGACCTGACTTCGGCAGCTGTGTGGAGAACAAATCAGAGTATTAGATCAGACGAGGCAGGAAGAACAATTAGGAGGCTGTTGCAAGAGTACAAGTGAGAGGTAACAAGGGTCTGACCTAAGAAGGTAGCTATATGAGGAGAGAGAAAGGAACATATACAAGAGATCTTATGGCAATTAAAGGACAAGATTTGGTAAGTGATTTTTAGTGAAGAGCCAAATATGACCCCAAAGTTATGAACCAGGTGACTGAAAGGATGGTGGAACCCTCACCAGAACAAGAAATTTAGAAGAGGGGAGGGTTTTCAGGAAAAGATGGTTTCCTGGTGGCAAAGAATTGGAAATTGAGGGAATGCCCATCAATTAGGGGATGGTTGAACAAGCTGAGGTATATGATTGTGATGGAATACTATTGTGTTTTAAGAAATGATGTGCAGGATAGTTTCAGAAAAATCTGGGAAGACTTATGAACTGATACCAAGTGAAGCAAGAAGAATGAGAAGAATGTTACATACAGTAACAGCAATATTGTACAATGATCAATTGTGAAAGACTTAGCTATTCTAATCAATATAATGATCTAAGATAATTCCAAAGGACTTATGATGAAAAATGCTATCCATCTCTAGAGAAAGAACTGATGGACCTGAATTCAAATTGAAGCATAATTTTTTCATTTTCTTTGTTTTTCTAAGCGGGTTGTTCTGTTGGGTTTGTGTTTTTTTTTGTTTTGTTTTGTTTTTTTGCAACATGGCCATGTTTTGGAAATATGTTTTGCATGATTTAACATGTATAATTGATATCACATTTCTTGCCTTCACAACAGATGGGGGAGGGGTGGGAACAGAGAGAATTTGGAACTTGAGTTTTTTAAGTGAAGGTTAAATAACTGGGTTTTTTGGAAGAAAAATAATTTTGGCTTTGGCTATACTGAATTTAAGATGCCTAGTTCAAAACTGCCAGGAGGCAGTTGGTGATATAGAATCTGGCCTTTAATTTTAAGCACTTGGTAAATGTTTGTGGACTGGTCGGAGCTCAGGAGAGTTGGATATGTAGATCTGATAAATGCAGCCCAGTAGGCTGATAAGAGTACAGAGAGAAAAGAAGACAGGTCCAAGACAGAGACTTGGCATACACCCACAGTTAGCAGTGTGGCATGGATAAAGGTAAAGATGAATGGAGCACTCAGAACCCAGAGGGAGAGAGCATCCAGGAGGAGTCTCTGGCAGTGCCAGATGCTAGAGAGACATCAAAAAAGATGAAGACTGAGAAAACACCATCAATGGGGCAAGTTTGCTGAGATCATTGTTAACTTTGAAAACCCAACAGTTTCATTTGAATGATGAGGTAAGAAGCTGGATTACAGAAGGTTTAGAAGGGAATTAGAGAAGAGGAAGTGGGAGGCAAAAAATGTGAATAGCTTCTTCCAGAATACTGAGGAGAGGAAGGATCACAGCTGGTGGGGACAGTGAGCTCTAGAGATGGCTTGTGAGGATGGGAAGAAAGGGAAATATAGGTAGCAGGGAGGAACATGTAGACAGGGACAAACTGAAGATTACAGAGAGAAGAGGTGGCAAAGGGAGCAATCTGCTAAAGAAGATGAGAGGGGATGGGATCAAGGGCATAACTGCCCCTAGCAAAGAGAATAGCCACCTCTTCATCAGAGGTTAGAGTGAATGAGGAAATTGTGTGTGTGGGGGGGGGGGGGGGGTGATGTTATAAAGGGGAGAAAAGGGAGCTCAGAATGGCTTTGAGGTTTTTTTTAGCACTCACCCAAGTAACTGATGGGGAGGGGTGGTATCTGAGAGGCTTAAGGAGAGAAGAGAATGTCTGGAACAGCTGCTTTGGTGAGTGGGGTAGAGAATCATTTAAAAATTAAAAAGACAGTCTTGCTACAGGGAGGTCCTAATTGACCTGAGATAACAAATCTGTGGAGGCAGCTAGGTGGCACAGTAAATAGAGCACCAGGCCTAAAGTCAGGAAGACCTGACTTACAAGACACTAGTTGTGTGACCTTGGGCAAGTCACATTACCCTGTGTGCCTCGGTTTCATCATCTGTAAAATGAGTTGGAAAAGGAAATGACAAAACACTTCAGCATCTTTACCAAGAAAATCCCAGGTGGGTCATGAAGAGTCTGACATGGCTGAAAGACGGAACAACAAAACCAATCTGCCATGGACCAGGAGACACGGCTTCATGAATTTGTCTAATGTTTTTCAACAAGAACGTAAATAAGAGCACAGGAAATAGAGGGTGGAAGTAAACCAGGGCTGCAGTTTGGCAAGGCAAGAGAAGTAACAGGAGGGAGCAAAGGATCTGGGAGGAAAGGAGACTGTGGAGTTGACTTAACCCACTAGAGTCAAGACCTGCAAGAGAGAAGAGTGTGGCCAAAGAGGAAATAATCATCCTGAAAAGTAATGAGGAGGGAAGGGACTAGGTTATGATGAGGTCAAAAAGAAGAGTTTGAAGAAAGTCAGGGTTCTTGAACATGGAAGTGGAACACTTGAAAGTGATAGGGGCATCAAAGGTGTGATCATTCCTGTACATAGTCATGGTGGAGGATAAGGTCCCAGGAGCTAAGTTCCAATACAGTGAAAAGTATCCCCCTAATCATTCACAAACTACACCCTCCCTAAAAAGATTATCCGTCCTTGACATTCACAGTGACCTACTACTTTTCTAGGCTGTCATGTTCTGCCCATGTAGGATTTAACAAAACATTCCTTCATTTATTGAGGGAGAATTTTCCTCTGAAGCCTGTCTCTTATCTGTGACTTTCTAGTGATGAAAATTCCATACTATAGACCCTAAATGCAGATCATTATGTCATTACTGGAAGAAAGGTTCCCTCTCTTCCCTTAAGTGGGATGTCCCTTTTATACAGCTTACTATGCCTAGATCCTTCCTTCATGTACTATTCACAATCAGGAATAAATTCTTACTCACTGCTAGGATCTCTAATATCAGTCATTTTGGTTGTAATGATCCCCCTCTACTGCTACTGCATCAAATGATACATCCCCAACCCAGGTGAGAGGCTGGACTATGATATGCGGATTAATGTTACAGATATTTATGGCTACATGTCTCATCTCCTCCACCAAAGTCAAGCTCTTCAAAGAGATTCTTTTCTATGCTGTGCACCCTGAATGGTGCCCAACACGGAGCTCCACAGACAACTGTCAAAAGAATGAATAAAGCACACCTCACAACAGCTGGAAGGCTTACTTTCAAAAAATAAAAACAGATTCATTTCCAACATTTTTAGTTTCATCCTATAGATGACAACTGCTCAGATCAGAACAAAACCAAAACATGAGATATGTAATCAATCCACATTTATCAAGCATTTACTATTTGGCAAGCACTGTGCTTTGCACAGGGGTCACAAAGAAAACAAAACTTATGGACCCTGCCCTGAAGGAGTGGGTTCCCATTCCAATGCAGGAAAACATATGGAAATAATGAGGTACACACAGGAGCACAGGAGGTCAGAGTGAGTAGATGGAAGGTAATCTGAGAGGAGAAGGAACTTGCATAAAGGGGGAATCAAGAAAGGCCCCCTGCACAAGACACAAGTTGAGCTGAGTCCTGAAGGAAGCCAGGGAAGCTAAGAGGCAGAGGTGAGGAGGAAGAGCATCCCATGCAAAGATGAGTAAAGAGGGAGAATAACTCGGGCATGGAGGACAGCTTGTGCCAAGGCACAAAGATGGGTGTTGCCTGGGTAAGGAATAGTACATGGGCCAGGGTGGCTGGCATCACTGTTGTCTCTACCGTGTTTACACACACATACACATACACACACACACACACACACACACACACACACACTCACACTCACTTCTCTTCTTATACTTGTTACTCCCCAATAATAAAAACTGGGCATTCACAGAACACACATAAGCTATTGGATAGGAACCACCACATAGGAAATATAAAGAGATAGTAAACTTCATTTCATGCTGACTAAGGTTCCCATCAACTTTAATGGATATTTCCAACATCGTGGCTTTGGCTACTCCTGTCCCAAGTCAAGGAGAGAAGACAAGCAGACGATGAAAGAACGAGAGGCTGAGTCCTGTATGCAAAGGCGTGGCTCCCATCTGTTCCTTTCCTCTTTTCCTGCTTGTACCCCCCCCTTCTCCCCCCCCCCACCCCTTCTGCCTTCCCTAGATTTACTGAAATATTCCCAGTGGGCTCACACCCAGCTTTAGTTTATTTTCCTTTCCATTCTGGGGCAGGCAGTCTGCAGACACAGTTGGCCAATTATTTAGAGGTCTCCATATGTCTTTGGGACTTTGTTCAAGACTAGAATATTACAAGCCTATCATATCCTCCGAGGTTACAACAGACAAAATGATTCAGTCAGTATATTTGATATATTTTCATCAAACTAAAAACAGAAAGGAAAAAAGTGATACATGGTAAACAAATAAACAACAAAAACTCATGATAATATCTTAACCAAGGGGCCCTCCTCATACTTTCAGGACTATTTATGAAAACACCTTTGGCAGTGGAGATTAAACTCAGCGATCCCAATTTTACCAGCTTCTATGACTCCCACAAGTCTCCCTCAGGAGAGCAAGATACATGGTGTGGATGGTTGCTGGGATTCAGAGAGGTGTTCTGCCAAGGAATCATTTAACTAAGTCAGAAGACACCTAGGCAAATGCAGAGCTGAACTGATTTGCAGAGATAATTTTACTCCCCTTAATTCCCTTACAACTTAACTCCCTGCCCCCAAGACAGCCATGGGCCTAGATAGGAGGGGAAAGAAAATTTTTAGTATCTGGTCAATTGATTATTTCACATGGGAATGGAAGTAAATCCCAAGTAGCTAAGAATTCAGCCACTAATGAAAGGCCCCCAATACGATGGCTTTCTACTCCAAAGCCTGGAATTTCACACTCATTTTCTAATGTCACAGCGACTTTGAAGAAGATTGCCAGTATAAATTTAGGCTATATTTGGATAATTTGCCCTCTCCTCCCAGATATATTTCACTGGCTCTCCTCAGCTATCCTCAGATGTGATTTTGAACTATTGTGTGCTATGAAAAGCTTCACCAGCTTATATCCTTGTCCCTCCTCTGGAAAGTTTTCCCCAAATATTCCACACCCACACTTCTTATTCTTTCTCTGTACTCTTAAATTATTGCCCCTAAGGGTCCGGATCAAATAGGACCTTGTATTATTATGTAATTGATGCATAGGGCTTCTCCTAAAAGAGTAAATTGCTCTGAAGACAAAGGTTCTTTCTTACATGCCTGTTGATCAGAGCAGCCCCCCCCCTTGACGAGGAGGAGGGGGGCTCGATAGCAATCTTGCCCACCCAACCCCTGAACAAGTAGCCCCTCAACACATGGTCAATCATCCAGCTCCTGCATGAAGACCCCCAAGGAGGGGAAACCTACTAATTTCCAATTCCCCTCCCCCCCCTTTATCAGATAAGCAAAGACATGAAACACTTAGGGCTTACTGAAAGTCATGACAAGTACCATGTCAGTTGCCATACTCCTCAATTTTTGCATGGAATTCATTTCCCCAACTCCCAGAATAAGTATTTTACCAGATTAGCTGTGCCTCACATAAAATAAATTCAATAGAATTGTCTACATGCAAATTTTGAGAAGTAGATGACAAACTGTGAGGCTGTAGCAAGAGGCCTGGATTTAGAGTCAGACCACCTGGGCTTGAATATAACCTCTACCTACCACTGTGTGACTGATGTTCCACTTCACCTTTTAGGACCTGTTTCCTTATTTGCAAAATGAAGGAACTGACTAGCTGGATCATTTGGCTTCTGAGGCCCCTTTCCGTTCTAAAGCTACAATCCTACGCTGGCCACAAAGCATCACTTCGGGGCTGCTGCAATGTGTCTCTCCTAGATAAACCAAAAGGAACACATGAACTATCAGTGGGACTGGAGAGTCCTCAGCTCTATAATATATATGTCTTAATTTGGCAGGGGAGCACTGGGGGTACCTACAAGCAACAATTTCTTCAGCATCCAAACCTCCCCTCTCAGACTTAGTAAGATTGAGAAACAGCTCTTCTTCTAAATAACAAAATACCTTCATTGATTGTCAACTCTCAGTCTGTTCCCAAAATAATTCAAGCCAAGTACATTGCTGGGACCCCTCTGCATTGGCCCCCTCTTGAGAAAGACAGAATCTATTAAGACATTTCATACACAGAGTCAGGGGGAACCAGAGATAATCCCACTTGGAAACAAAGCTTTGAGTCCTATCTTGGTAGGCAGGAGCTAGCTGTTGCCCAATGATCTCAGGTTGATATGATACTGAGGTCACTAAGACCAAATCCAATCAGAGCTTAAGTCGATTACCTCTTGTGACACTGAATGAAGTATGAGGAGGAAAGGACACTAGTCCTGCCTAGGCATGTGCATTTCAGTCTCTTCAGGGAGCCTGGCATGATTTAAGTCCCAGAAAAACCTGCCCCTCAGACAGGGAGAACTAAATATTTAGTCTAGGAGGTTGAATACAGAAGCTAATCTTTCACTATGCTCCAGGGGCAAGACAGCAAAGTGCTATCATTGAAAAGGTAGAAGGTGGATTCCTTTTCCTCCCCACACTAGTCCATCTTAAATTCAAGGCCCCTCTGGGCAATAATTCACTCTGTCTCAAGCTCCCAAAGCGACAAGGTCCCCCATATTTATTACTGCATTAACTGCTACCATATGGGGTAGCAATTATAAGACTTCAGGGAGCTGACAGGCTTAGAATATGCTACCCAACCAGCAGCATCTCCAAAATGGTTTTCTGTGAGATGGCAGCACCCACCATGTATACTCACAGAATGCCAAGATCACAAGGGCATCATCCATCATCAGAGGCTTACTTATAGAAAAATAATGCTATTAGTCATATAATACTGCAGTCTGGTCACCTACAGAGAACCCACATGAGACTTTACAGTGGATATGACTTTGAAATGACTTTGCCCATCACAAAGCAATCAATATTTACTGAACATCTATAATACACAAAATACAACCATCTCTGTGGTGGAGTCCAGCGAATGTTTTAACTAAACTTTTAACAAGTCACAATATAGTGTGTCTGTGTGTGTGTGTGTGTGTTTTCCCCTAAATCAGCCAGAAAGAAAAATTCTGGGAGCAAAGGTCACATATGTAAATCCAAATGTATTCAAGGCATTCTGAAAACTTACCCACCACCATCACCTCCAGTCCTTGAAATAAAAAGGGGCATTAACTATGTCAACTACATAGAAAGCTTTCTAGACCAACTGGAACTCCAAAATACTTGTGGCCAGAGATAAGAAAGAAGCAACATTTTCAATAAGCGAGATGGTAAAGCTACCCCTTTAGCCTGGGATCAGATTCAGTGTTTCCCATTCTGGATACCAATTAGTTCCTTGAGCTGAAATAAGATTTGCTAATGGCACTATTCATCTCAGTGCTTAGAAATCAGATTATTTATTCAGACTTGTAAAAAGTTATCTAACAAATCATGGTTAAGCATGACAACTGCCCCATCCCTTCACAATCTCTACAGAGTAGTTTATCTCATCTCATCCAAGGAATAAAAGAAAAGGATGCCTTTAATGCCAACATATCTAAGCAAACCAAATACTCAATCTTCCCTTCCCACCCTCTTCTCAAACTATAGAAACGTCAAATCATATCAATTCATCAACCCATGAAACCAGTCTAGTCCACTGGGGTATGCTGAGATGATCCAGAATAAAATGGCCAAAAGCTATGCCTGTTCCCTGGAAGTTGCACAGACACAAGCAATCATTATTTTTGCTTTTTAAAATCTGCTACTTCTCAGTGTTTCTGCCTCAGGAAAATTTTGTCCAAATTTACCAAGACTAATGGGGACTTTACCAATCAATTCATCAGCTGCTCCCTGGGGAGCACACCAGACTGCCACCATGAGATGGTTTTTTTTCCTTAAAGTGCCTGGAGACTTTGTACACAGTAATAAATAGGCCAGGCAGTCCCCACCCCCAACTCTCTAGTATCAGTGCAGTCATAACAGCTCCTCTCTGCCCAATAACTGTATCCATGGGAATGGTCTTTCACCATTTACACAAGGACAGAATGGGAATTTCACCAAATAAAATGCAGTCACTTATGATGGGAGCAATGATACACATTATGACATGGACTCCAAGGGTTCTATATGTGGATTCTGAAAGGGACAGTGCCACAATGGCACCTGATGGAGGAAAGAGCAGAGTCACGATCTTGCCCTTCCATGAATTTCCTCAGTCAGAGCAATCCACTCTGCCAGTCACCATCCCTACCAACGAGCCAGAATTCCTGCCTTTCCAAAGGGCCCATGTTCTACTCTCACCTCTGAACCACCAGAAAAAGCTTCAATTCTTAACATTACTGAGAATTTCTGAAAATTTTCCTGTATAAGTTCTCTTTACTACTTCCCAGCATCTTTCAATAATGCCAAAAATCTTCTCTACTTTGGGTGCTACAGATGCTTAAGGCTAAGAAAGCTGTACCTGGATCTACCTCCAAAACAGTTTGTACTGGGTGGCTGGTGCCGTGTCTCAGTCGCAGGAGCTGTCCCACTGAGCTCTCTCCCAGGTAGCTGTGCTCCTGAATGGGGAAATCCACACAAAGAGAACAGAAAGATTAGACATTCAATTTCTACAACACAGCTAGCGCCTCCCCCCCACCCAAAGGCTGCCAAAGCCCTGGTTGGAACAACAGTGACCACCAATGGAAGATTAAAGAACAAAGGCATCTACCTTATGCTGGAACACAAGCACCCTGGCATGCTATAGCTACTGGGAGAGAGAACCCATGAAGAAAGAAACAAGGGGAGAAAGATGGATGAGACTTGGGTCAACTAACGTGAAATGGGGGCCATGAGCAAAAATCTTAGGAGAAGATCCACTGTTAGAGTTATTTTGCTCCAGGCCTTCCTAGAAGGCCTCAGGAGGAAGCTTGGTGGCACAACGCAGAGTGGCAGAGTTAGAAAGTCATTTATGGTCAGAAAGTCCTGAGTTCAAATGCTTTCTCACACACTTAACATCCATGTGATGCCAGGCAAGTCTTCCCCTCTTGTGTCCCTGTTCCCTGCTCTGTAATAAGGAGCTGGACTGGCCTGATGGCCTCTAAATTCCCCTCTAGTTCTAACTGATGACCCTCGGTCTCAATTTTCTCACTTACAAGCTGAATGAAGTGATCTCTGAGGTCCCCTCCAGTTCTAGTATTCTCTCACTCTAACGTCTTATGCTTACATTAGATACTTCAAGGACCTGTGATTTTCCAGGTGTGAGTAATCCTTCTGTTGACACAGAATGAAACCTCTTGGCAACTCGGTAGATGGTCTTTAAGAATTGTTGTAGCTGAAAAAGTCACCACCCTGTGGCCTGCTTGGCTAAAAGAGGCCATGGCCACCAGAGCCATTCTCCATCACAGACAGCATGAAGCCTTTCTCTTTGGGAGGTTCCACTGCAGTTTGTGTTCCCCTGTCCCCCACCTCCCACCCCCAGGCTTGAGGAGACCACACTGAGATGGAGGACCTTAACAGATTCTGGTCTCTTAAGTAGAAATTAATTTCAAGGTCACAGAAAGTAAGAAAGTGTATAAGAGAGCAAGCAAAAAAAATGACTTGTGGGGCAAGGTCCACTAAGACCCCAATCTTTGAACCCAAAGTGGGCCTAAAGCTAGCTTGCCAGTCTCTCTTGGTCCTTTCCTACAGTTTCTTTGCCTGCTCCAATGCAGATTTTTTCAGCCCTGTGAATGAGGGTCTAGTTGCAGAACATGCCTGTCTGTCTGTCTGCTGTCCCTCATTATCACTATGTTCTGCCTCCTTATTCCAAAGTCAGAATACCAGTCTTGTCTCCTTTAACCTGCAGAGAGCCTCTCTGGAAGGTGGAAAGCTCTAAGGTCATGCTTCATGCAATAAAACATTTGGTAAGGGAAATAGAAGGAAAACTAATCCATTTTAGGGGCCAGACTTCATGAATTAATTTCTTTTTGAATCCAAATGCATGCTAGGCTAAATGAACCCCCTTTTCCACTCTGAACAATGGGGTAAAAATGTTCATCTCTCCTGGCTCTGAACATGTTTTGTTAAGATTTGTATAGCTAGGACAGCCAGAATGCTGCACTGGTATTCATGACACTACCCAACAAACCAGAAGAATGCTTCAAGAACGTGGAATAGATTCTCTCAGGATGGAGGAAGTACAGAGAGATGGAGAAAAGAACTACGCAGGATGAGAGAGCCTGGAAGGGCTGCAATCTGCTCCATAGGAGTGTCCATGCTGAGGAGGAGATCCTGTATACACTGAGATACTGGAGCCTCTGAGTCCCCGTACTACAGAAGACTCCCTCTCCAAAGAACATTTGTTCTCACACAGCACACATGTCCTCAAATCTCTCCGTCAGGCATAAGTCCAGAAGGAACAGGAAAAATGAGCAGGAGGAAGAAACTATTTCCAAGAATTCCCTGGGACTGAATGGGGCTCACTGCCTTTGCTGCTAAACCAGAGAGCAAGCATTTACTTTTCAATTTTATATTCATCCTCAATCAAGGAAGTCCTGGGAAAACCAGACTAGAGGAGACCAGCTTCTTGACTTAAGACACAAAACTTGAGAGCAGAAAACACATCCAGCTTATTTATGAATCCAAGATGCTCTGGCACCTTTCACCCAAACAGGAACCAAAGCCATACCATGGGTCAGGACTGACTGAAAGGTACTGAGAATGAGGCTTCCTGGTGCTGAATCAAACTCCTGGCACACCCCTGCCCCGGGTCTTACGCCTTACCACTCCCCTCTTCAGGCACCACCATGTGCAGTAGGGCAGCACTCACCATCTGTCACGGCATTGCCATTAGGCACACTTCCCAGATCAACAGTTGGCCCGTCCAGGAAAATTGTCAGCTCTCCTCCTGAGACAACGCTGCCTTTGTTCTCGGTCTGCAGGTTCAGGGTCAGCTGCGTGTTCTCCACTGTAGGAGAGAGAAGGCGATACAGACAGAGCAAACCAATTTCACCATTAGTTAAAGATTTTTCAATTGAAAGCCTCCCATTTTACTTGCTCTCTTTCTTTTCTGTTGCAATTCTATTTTTCTCTTATGGAATTCTGAAGGAAAAGTTATGAGGTAGGTGATATATTGGAAAAAAGAGGCCTTGAAAAAAGTTTCAGACAGTATCCACTGCACGTTCCTCATGGGCAATGGCAAACAATCCCACTCATGGAGTTTATTCCTTCCAGCTACAGAAGGAAAGGAACATGATCACCTTCTCACTGGCTGAGTCTTATGAGAGCAGAGCAGTCAAGGTTTGGTCCTGTCAGTGGGACGGAGAGGAGGGAAGCTTTGGAATTTAAGGAAGGAGAGTAACACGGCCATATGACACACTTGGAAAATTCAAACCTATAAGCCTGGTACAAAAGGGGGAGTGTTGGGAAAATACACTGTACAAACCAACAAAATCTGCGAATGTGGCATTTAAATAAATGTCTTCGAAGTACAGCATAATAAAGGATCAGTCTTAATCCCTTTCCATTCAAGGAACTATTTATTTAGTACAAATGTACTGTCCATGCAATTTTTTTAATCCCTACTTTATTCTACTGCTATTTTTTCAGTCACTAGCACTTCTTATTAATAAGTTCCATAACTAAGTAGCATTTTTTACTTGTCTTAAAATGACCTATTTCCAACTTCAGTGTCCACTAATTCCAAATTAGACTGACAGTTCCCTTGTATCTTAATCTCTCTACTCCATAAAGGGAGCTTCCCCTGACTTGTCAAATCTAGAGGCCTTTATGCAGACTTCTTCCTCTTTCAGTGCCTCCTTAAGGTACAGCAACTAGATACACAATAAGGATAAAACAATGTGGTCTGACTTGTTTCCAAAACATTTCTTGATGATACCAAGCACTGTGGTATCCATTCTAGTCAGCTACCAAGCAAAAGTATTGGAGGAGCAGTATATAAACAACGCGTAGATATATTTCTTCTATATATCTTCTCTCATCATCTTCTAAACATGATTTGGATGAATTTTCCTCTCAGCTGAAAAGACAACAACATCAAAGATCATCACGGAGCAAGAACCTCTCTGCCTGGTCATCTACAAGATCACTTCTTCCCATGGCCTCTCACATGACATAAAGGGGCCCTGCCTTCAAAGAGGCTGGCCTTGGCTAACAGCCCAGTGAAGAGCATGGAAAATAGACATCTTCCTGGGAAGGCAGAGAGGTGGGGACCTCTAAGACAGAAAGGTGCATACCCTCTCAGGTCCAGTGGCTGCATCAGGTGTTTTTGCTTCATTGTTTTTCTTGGTCACAAGGAAAGAATCAATGGGGGAGGGGGATAGGTATGAAATGAAAAAGCATCAATGAAGGTTTTTGCTTATTTTTTTTAAGGCAAGAGCGATGACACTGGCCCAACTCCAATACCTCAAGGCCCCAATTTTGCTTTTTCTCCTTGTTTTTCCAGTGTTTCTGGCCAAATCCATTTATATAACACACATACAACACATACATGCAGCATACATGCAGCACACACACAGCACACACAGCACATGCACACACACACACACACACACACACACATACACACACACCCAGAAGCAACTGTGGAGTACATTTTATCTTCATTTCACTTGGGGGATATTTTTATGTGTATTTTTTTTTTTTATTCAACCTCTGAGAATACAATCTTCCATTCTTCAACTTGCTTTACTAAAAAACTCCACAGAACCAGGGGAACTATACAATATGTAATGGGGCTAAGAGAAGGTGATTAGCTAATTGAATGACAGACTGGGGTACTCAGTGGAGCCGAGAAGGAGTGTGTGTGGCTGGAAAATACAGCCTGGAACTGGAGTTCTAAATAGGAGCATTAGCTCTCCTCCCTCTGGAGCGCAGCAGGAAAGCTGACAGACTCTACAAATGGCCTTTCTTCTCTTGCACTCCTTCCTTTAAATTATGATAGCAGTGCCAAATGGGTATAAGTCATCCGCCTAACAGCATGGACGACTCAGCCTCATAACAGCTTCTGACTGGGAGAGTCTCTGTCTGGCCCAGGTCTGTTTGTATTATCAGCAGATACCACATGAAACAAAGGCCACATTGCTCCCTCAGCAATGACTAGAAAACACTCATTCTCTACTTTCCATAACTAATGTTTTAGAGTTTCTGCCAATGCATTTCAACTGTGACCCATAGATCTACTACCCTCCAATTCTAATCATGGGGCCTCTTTAGCAGAGAAAACCCAACTTACGGAATGGTTGGAGGAAATCAGATGCAATCAAAACAAAACAAGACATAAATACAAGTGGAAATAACAAGCTAGTGATAAAATTCAGTTACTGTCCAGGGTATGAATTTACGCTGGCCTGGGACATCAGCACAGGCCTACTTCCTAAGTTACAGAGTTGAAGGTTGTAATGGTTACTTCCAAGATAATCTCAGGAAAAGCAAAGTGGGCTCAACAGACTGAAAATAAATTTCCCCTGATACTTAGAATTACGATGTCCCTCTTCTCTATTCCCTTTCTTCCAGACCAACCATACAGTATATCAAGCAGCACAGAAAGGGAAAACCGAGAGTAAATGCAGCCGAGAGCCTTTCACTAGCTTCCCCTCCTCTGATGCCTCACTGTGAGCTGGAGGTAACTCTGGGTTCTGAAAGGCTAAGCCAACGAACTACAAGCCCTTGCCTGTCTTAACAAATGCAGGTCCAGCAATGACAGTGTGCCTTATTAACCAAGGACCAGGGTGACCATAGGAGAGTGAGTTTCTCAGCAACAGCAACTCATAAAGATCACCTGTTAAGGCAAGAATAATTTATTTGTGTAAATGGAAGGACACCTCCTACCTCCCCAAAACCTCCTATATTCCCAAAGTTCTGAGAATGTGCACAGACTACCACGTAGTATCTATGGACACTATGTTTGGCTCCACAATGGGCATTTTTCATAAGCAATCATTATTTTAAATAAGGTCTGAAGAGTAGCCTACTAGGTCAACTGCCACTATTGCCCCTAATTTGCCACATTAAGGGAGAAAAGGATCTGTGGAAACCCTTAAGTCTTACCTGAATCTCAGGAGCCAAGCAAAGCATTCCTTTACTTTCCTACTAAAAAGCAATCAATTTCTAGATTCTTAATATAAGACAATCAAACCACATCCAAATACAACAATCAAACACCCCAACCTTAATTCCAAGGAAAGGATCAAGAGTTTTGATCCCAAATTCCTACATTCTCAATTTGACCCCTCCTAAGTATCACATCAGCTGTTTTCCCCAGTGTCTTCAGATAACTCATGTCCAGGAAAGTATGAGAGAAACTAGAAATCAACTTTTCCCTTCCTTAACTGTGGTGCTTAAATGTGTAGTTTCCATAAAGCATTAATAAGTACGGGTGGACAGAATCTACAGCATTGAAGGGTTTTTTTTTTCTATACTGATGACAAAAAAAAAAAAAAACAGAATACCTCAACTGGTAAATCATTACAGCCACACTATACAGTAACAATACAACTACTATGTGTTTATGAAATCCAGGGCTCATACTCTGACACAGGATTTCTAAACTCTTGAGATTTCTGCAGTGGATATGAGAAAGCATTTTTCTATTTAGATGCTTTGCTGTGCTTAAAACCCTCCCTCTCTCAAGTATGCATGCATTACTTTTAAAGAAGGGAATGTTTTTATCCTTGATTTCTCATAACTCAAAAAATGAAGGCAAGGATTTCATTCAAATGTTTAGTGTTCAACCTTCCTAAATCAACCTTTCTCGCATTCCCCACCACAGTACTTTCAGAGGAAACCAAGTACTGAAACTTGCAGCTCAGAAAGCTTCTTTATGGAAACTGACAACCAATCACTTTACTTGGCTTTAACTCTAAAGACTACTGAAACAAACAAGGCTCCTTCACTCCACCATCATTCCCATACTCCTCTCAGAAGGAATAAAAAATAAACAGTGTGTTTATTAACAGGTAAACGCTCATTTTGCACATGACTGTGAACCTCTGTGTATGCCCAGAGCTACTCGACAACAAAGCACTGAGGAAATACCAGAGGAACACAGTGTAGTTTTCCCTTCCCAGTCCTTCACAACAGTAAGCAATACACATGGTCTCGGGTTTAACTAGCTTCCCCTGCTCCTATGGCTTGATCCCAATGCTCTTTCTCCTTGTTGCTGGTGCAGAAAAAGAAGGCCATGGGCTTCTAGTACTAACTCTCATAAGAGCATCCTTGAGCCATCTTTGCCAACATTTGGCTTCCCATCAGCCACAGCCTGACAGGAGAAATACAGTGCTTTGAGTTTCCCTCAAACTAACATCAGCCTGAGAACACTAGACTCTTGTTACTTGAACAAACTCCACCATCCCACAATGGGACCCATTTTGTTTCGATCTCTTGCCTGAGGGGAAAATGCTGATCTTATTTGCCACCTGCACATAAGCGCTTTGGCTTAGGGATGAAGTGCAGACTAACAACACATGAGGTTATACTAACTTGCCCTGAGAAAAGAGCTTTATCTCACAGGACCAATTCAACCCTACACATAGAAGAACTATGAGACTAAAAAAATATCCATGAGCCTCCTGGCTATGAACGTACTTCAAGTTCCAATGTACTTCATCCCAAATATATGCAGGTACACATGCACACACGCACGCACACACACACACACACATACACAGTTCTCTTTATTTTAAAAAATAACAAATATAAAATTGTATCAAAATCTCCCAGTCATTATTGCAATCTGTCCTCAAAGGAATTTATATACAGAGACTTTGCTGATCCAACAGAGGGTTCCCTTAAAACAGGATACAAAGACCTCATCTATCCTGGTAAGTCTTACTGTTTATTATGCCCTAGAAGATTTCAGATTACAAGAATGATTTAGAGGGAATAATTATTATTTTGGGGAAAGCAGGTGAGTTTGACTTGAATGAAGTCTCAGTTCCCATCAGTGCTGCTACCCTGAATCATTAGTACTTTTATTCACCAAGGGAAGAGTGAAATTCCCACTCACCTCATTAATCTGGATTCCTAGAACTAGGCCTAATTTTAACAGATTCTGTATTCCCTTGTCTTTAAGAAACTACACTAACTACTATCCTTCTGTGCTGCATGATGCCAAAACCATTATTATAAACACTATAAAGGAAAGAGACTGCAACAAGTCTTTACAATTAGCACTTCTGATAAAAGTCTGACATCAAAAACCCGTAAGAAATTAACACAAATTCATAAGAAATGCCATTATCCAACAGACAAGAAATCAAGGGTTGTGAACACTCAATTCTCAAAAATTTACAAAAAGGTATGTGGAAAAAAAGTACTGAAGCTTTAAATTTCAGAGAAATACACATTAAAACTCTGAGATATTATCTTATACCCATCAAACTGGCAAAGATGGCAAAAGATGATCAAATTCATTGCTAGTGGAATTATTGAAAAAATAAGCATGCCAATATCTTGTCAGTGAAGTTTGTGGATGAGTATAATCTTCTTGGAAAGCAACAGGGAAATCATACAAAAAAAATTACAAAAATATTCATACTCTTTTACCCAGTGATTCCAGTTGGAAAATGATATCCTAAGGAGACTACAGTCAGGGAAAAAGACCTGTATGTTCCAAAATAATCCTAACACTTTCTGTAATAGCAAAAAATAAAAGGGAGGGCAAACCGCATGTCCAATGTTTAGAAAACAACTGGACAAATTATATGAATGTATTAGAATATTATTACACCATAAAAAATGGCAAATAGGAAGATTAAAAGATAGATGGAAAGCATGAAGAGTAAAGAAAGAAGAGCCAAAAGCATCACAAACACAATGCCTACAACTAGGTAAATAAAGACAACAGTGCTATTTATAAACCCAGGTAAATACAGAAAAAAGAAGTAGGGAAGGGGTCAGGGAAACAAATCAAATTTGTCACTCCCCTCTAAAAATCAATAAATACATCTTTCCTGATTGGACTTTGTTTTGTTGGTAAACAGTCTGCAAGCCACAACAGTTGATATTGCCTAAAGGAAGCCTCAAGGAAGCCCCACAAAGGGGAGAAAGGACATTCAGACAAAGCACTTTCTGGAGAGGGGAGCTGCCCCTTTGCAAGAGGTGCTGTCTAAACTTGAGTCCACTCTCCCTTGGAGTATCCTTGGGTCATGTAAAAGTGTGTCACAGACGCTGGGGGGGCGGGGATGTTTATACCGGCTTTACTTACTATACACCACCTAGAAACTACAAACAGTTGGTGACTACATTAACAACAATAAAAACCCAGCATCTGTACCACAAATTGGCTTCGTGACAAGGGCCCCGGGTAATTCTCTAGGACCACAAGTTGCTAAGACAGATATCTACCTGCAATCACAGGCCTTATAAAATGAAAGAAAGCAAACACTATAAGGGCAATCATTTCAGCGAGTAGTCAGTGCCTTTTCATCCTCCCTCCTAAACAAAGTACAAAACAATCCTACTAGGAAGAAAAAGGTCAGAATTCCAAACAGGCAAAGAGGCAGAGCTCTGGGTGTGGCCTGCTGTTGGACAGAGACTTCTGCTTGCCTACTCAGGCTGTGAGCTCTCCCACTGGGAAAAGCAGAAGGTGATTCTACCCCTCAGCAGTTAGGAGGGCTACAGAAATGCACAGACAACATGGCTGTAATCATGATCCCCTCCACTCACTTGGTAGGTATCTCTCCTTCTTTGAAGACTGAGCTGAAGAAGGTACTCAAAGCATCCTGGTAGACAGTGGGAAAAAGGAAAACTACCACAAAGAAACACTATGACGGGGTAAACTGAGGTTTAGCCTCACCACCCTCCAAGCAGCCCCAATTACCCATGAAGATAACCCAAGCCTAGGATAAACAGGCAGGAGACAGTCATCATGACAAAGGACTGGTTCAGATTAAAAGTTAAATTTCTCATGCTTGTTTCTGGCAGGGAGAGGCAACAGCATCGTTCTATCACTGGGTCTAGTTTGAGACCAGGTCACTGTCCTGTAGAAAATACAAGCTTTGCAGCAAACTGCTGGAATGCCTTTTCAGATCTATTACCAGCCAACCAACAGATAGAAGAAATGGTTCTGTGGCACAGGCTTAAGATTAAATGTTGAAAGGAGAAATGAAGGAATCTCTGGGACTACTGTAATCAAAACAATCCTAACTCTGTGGCCTTGGGCAAGTCATTAACCATTCTGGATCTGTTTTATCATATGTAGGACGAGTTGAATTGATGACTTCTATGATTCCTTTCAGTCTGTGGATTCTTCCCCAATATTAAATCACATGAGGGTGGAGGGAGGTGGGAAGAAGGAAGATGGACCCTTCTATTTCTTCCTTGAACAGATAGATCCACCTAGGAAAAAATTCATTTGACATCTTTTCCACTTCCCAGACTTGACTTATCAAAACCCTAAGAAAATGCTCTGTATACAAGGATCAAGAACATTCTCTCTCAAACTAGACCCCACTCAAAAGCTGGAATGCTGTTCATTCTGAGAAAAACCTCTTTTTCTAGTGAGCTAAAACATGATATTGAGGGTGAAACCCTGCCAACCTTGAACCTTTGCAGAAAGGAAAAGGAAGATGCTCTCAACCATAGTTTGTGTTTTTAGTTATAGAATCGTTCCCTACTTTCAGGGACCGGATCGGGGACATTTGCCTGTACGTTCCATGTGGTTTAATTGAATCATTCTGGTGGTCATTATGCCCATTCCAAAGCTTATGCACTTACAAATCACTTTCAATACTGAAGCTAAATTCCAGGCTATGCAGAAGGGGCCAAGAACAGGGAAGAAGACTTTTAGCACAGGACTTTTTCTTCCTCTTTCTGAGAGTGAGATTTTACAAGGCAACCTTAGAGCCTAAGACATAGAAAGTGGGCTTGTTTTAACATTCATTTCAGGGGCCTGTGTGTTTGCTTTTTAAGACTCATGACTACAAGAAGCTTTTCTTTCAAAGAGCTCTCCTCCTCCTCTGCCACCAAAGTCCCCAAATGAGTCCAACTGCAGCTTTCAGAAGGCTGGGGGTGGGGTTGCTGTTGGCTTCTTAAAGAATTCCTTGAGGTTCTGGCTTGGGCATGTACGCCTGAGGTGCTGGAGGATGCAAAGTAAACACACAAGGCGCTTTTCAGAGGCTGTTAAAAAAAACAACCTTGGCATCTGGTGCCAATCAAGAAACAGTAGCCGCTGATGTAACTGCAACCCGATCGGCGTGCAATAAAACAAAGGCTTTCATTTGGAGGCTGTGGGCTGGCAGACTCAAGCACACTGCAGAGCCCAATGGGGCTCCAGTGGTCTGATTCAGCACACAGTCCATCTGAGGCTGCATCAAGGAGCCAGCAACACAACCAAGCTCCTGCATCCCTGGTCCCAAGGCTGAGGGATGGCCCCAGAGAGTTGTCTCATTTTTTATTGAGCCAAGCATGGCTGTGCTGGTGCTTTGAGGATGTCCTGGGGTTGAGACAACAGGATCTCAGTAGTTTCCAGAGTTATAAATGTAACAAATTGGTTATGAAGTCCTTCAGAAACTGATTTAGCAGTCTCTGCTCTTGGGTATGAGCTCCTCAGACTCAGCTCTAACATATAGGGGTATTTTAACATCACCTTTAAACCAAACCTTCCTACCTGCTCCAGTAGCTATCCGAAACAGTCCCACTCTTCCCCCATGCCCAAGTGCCTGGCACATTGAAGGTGTTAAATAAATTCATGATGATTGACAGACTTCCCCCTTCCCCCATCAAGCTGGAACAATAATAAATAAAATAGCTACAGCTTAGAGAAGGAAAAGAGTTTGATCTATTTTCTGCCTCTGTTTCTACTCCTACTTCAAAGATTTAGAGGATTAAAAGTTTAATTCATATTAAACAGTAAGATTAGACTAAGTTTGGAGCTGTAGTGGAGGAACAGCTCAACTATCACATATGAGCGTAATGGAAAATGACTACCCTGGAAAGGCAATGTGGTTTAATAGCTAGAACGCTGGCCTGGAAGTGCAGGGTCTGAGCCTGGCCTCGCACCATTACTGACTTGTGTGGCCATGGTCAGTCAAGTCACTTAAATTCTCAGGGTCCCAGATGAAAAGTTGGAGCCGAGCTCCTGACCTGCATCAGTGGAAGGATTTCCAGAGCCCCCACAGGAATAAAATCACAGGTCAGGACCAAAAAAAAACCGAAAGTCAATGATGACTATGAAGAATTCAGAGGACCATGAGAAGAGCTGGACAAACTGATGCAGTATAAGCAAATGAACAACACAGAATGATGACAACAACATAAGGACAACATTAAGAGGCAACAAAGGGAGGGCCTGATGCAAAGGAAAATAGAGTAACCCTATGATCCAGGTTGAGGCACACATCCTCCCTCCCTCTCCTTCTGTTAGCAACTGCAAAGACACATGCAGTGTATGTCCCAACCAAACTATCCCATGGTGAAGTGATGATGCTGGGGTATTTGCTGGGAAGTTTCTGTGGTACCAAAACAGAATGTATTAAGAAGAAAAAGAAAGGTTTAAGTTGTTTTTTAAATATGCATGTGGCCTCTCTGTTTAGGGCATCTCTTTCAGATAGATAAGGACCCCTAGTGTAGATAACAGGTAGGCATGCTGTACAGCTCATGACCTGCATTCTGGCCTTAGCACATAGAATATGATCAAATAAGACAGCTCCCTGCCTCTAGATGAAAATGAACCTTTGCTTCTTACTAGGAAATGGAGAGCTGGAATCAGAAAGACACAAAAAGAAAGACAGAACAAGCAACACAAAGTAGAAGAGAGACACAGGGCTTGTAGAAATGCACCTCAGGATGCATCCCTCTACTTGAAAACAGGGAAATCTGGCAGCAGCCATAAGGAGATCACATGGTAAACAGCACATTGGACAAAAATACCATCTTACAGCTTACTAATTGTAGGACCATGGGCAAGTCAACTTACCCTCAAAGAGTCTCAGCTTTCTCATCTGCAAAATGATGATGATAACATCTGCACTGCCCTGTCTCTCAGTGTGAGATGCATACCTCACAAAGAAATGGGAGGTACTTGTCGTTATTCATATTATTATGGGGGAGACCACATTTAACAAATTCAAACTGCTCTCAGACCTACCTGCCATTAGTGCAGAAAGAATTCAACATCCCCACTCAGATACTCAATACACCCAAAGCTGTTCCCATGCAGAGAAGACTGCAAGAAGTAGTATCCATATGTAAACCTGAGCCTAGTGTCAAGATGCACTGGAGGCAGAGGCAGGGGAGATGTCCCAGCACAAAGGCCTGCTGACCACTGTCTACTTCTGAGACTTCAAGAATACTCGCCATCACCATTTGCTCTGCCAAGCTTTTTCTAGAGAGAGCCTCAATGAGAAAAAAAATCAGCATAAACAGCCAGCTGACTTTTCCAGTTATCTTCCATCAATGCAAAGGAGTAACGAAAGGACCGACTATACCTTGTGGAGCCAAAAAGCTATAGGAAAGAACGGCAAACTGACATCACCCAGATTCTAGCTGGGAAAATCAGCTTTGGACAGATCAGTCCATTTACTTAAAGAATTTCTTAACACAATATGACCCAAAAACACTAATATAAGCTCAACCGTGTGTCACTGCATCTAATACTCACTACATCTCCGACATAGAAAACCCATGTAGGGAACGCAGATCATGACAGGAAAGCTGAGATACCCCTTTGTAGAGGCAGATGAGGAAATCTGTGGATAGACTAGGGGACTAGAAGCAAGGTAACTCCAATAATTACTACAACATATGAAAGTCATTGACTCTCTGAGCCTCAGTTTCCTCACCCTGTGCCTGCCTCACAGGAAAGATCATGTGAGATCACGTATGTAAAATGCTTGGACAATTTTAAAGCATTCTAGATAGTCAGTTATTATTAGTGACAATTTTTCCTCAGATCTCCTGTCCAAGCCAATGTGGAACTGATCAATTCAATCTCCTGTTTAGGCTGAGAGTTGCTATTTACCCTCTCTCAAGATGGGAGGCCCCTAAACACTTCTCTCTAAGATGCTACCCCTCCCATGTTTCCAGGATGGCAGGCATCAGAGGAGACAGAAGCAGGCCTCTATTTGACTTACAATCGCTGCATACAGCTCTGCTCTGAATAGAAGGCTTTATGGAGTCAGAAACCCACAGCTATGGACCACACCACAGACCGCAAATAGCAGTAAATATCCATAGGGTTTGTTTTTCTAAGCAAGCAGTAATACCCTGTCTAATTATGGAACCATTTCCATCATATTCCAATATGGTACACACCACTACCAAACCCAGCCACCCATATAACAACTTATAACAAGAGTCAGTCAGCAAGCTTTCAAAAATGAGGCTTCAGGGTGGCAATTCCCATTCTTCTGGCTTGCTAACAGGTAGACAGGGAAGATGCCAGTTGTCATGGTGACCATGAAGTGTTTTCAATAAGGAAGTGAGCACAATTCTTGAAAGCTATTTGGAATTACAGAAAGAAAAATTAATGAAATATCCACACCCTCAGACCCACAGATTCCCTCTGCCAGGCATATACGCCAGAGTTCAAAGCCAGAAAGAAAGAGCCTACATACACCAAAATGTTCAAAAGAGCATTTTTTAATAATAGCAAGGAACTGGGGGAAAAAAGAAAAGGAGATGGCCATTAATAGGGGAAATGGCTGCACAAATTGTGGTACATGGATGGAGTATTATGGCACCTTAAATAATGATGACTATGAAAAAGAAAAAAGAAAAAGATTTATCTGAACTGATAGAAAGTGAAGTGAGCAGAACCAGGAAAACAGTACACACAGTGACTAAGACAATGTGAGTGGAAAGGAAAACAACAAAACAGCAGAAACGGCATGTTGTGAGATTATATGAACCAAGCTTGATTCTCAATATATGACAATACCTTCCCTGATTCTTTGGAGAGGTGGGAGGCAATGAGTATGGAATACTACATATACATCAGAATTTTTCCTTCTATAGGTTAGTTTTGCTGAACATTTTTTTCCTTCCTCATTTTTCTTATTTATTAAAAAAGGATTACTCTTTGGGGAGAGGTGAAGGAAGGGATATGGTGGGAAATGTCGATGATAAAAACAAAAAGGTACCAATAAACATTTATTTTTTTTAAAAAAGAACATTTTGTAATGATGATCAAGCCTGGCCTCAAAGAGAGAGAAGAAAGGTCCCTCTTCTGCAGAGGGACATCTGAGCTCAGAGCACTACCCATACTGCCATACTGCCATCCTGCCATACTCAGATAATGGTTTCTCTAGTTTTTCTGAATTTTTTTTGTTCTTTTTTGTTCTCTATCATAAAGGATGAGAGGAAGAGAAGAAACAAGCATTTCTTAAGCATCTACTGTGTACTGGGCACCATCTTGGTGATTTACTGTTAACGTACTGGATCCTCACAAGAACCACCTGGCAAGGCAGATGCTTTAATCCCCACTTTACAGGTGAGGAAACTCAGGCAGAGAAAGGAGAAGTGACTTGCCCAGGATCACCCAGTTAGTAGCTGTCTGAGACCAGATTTGAACTCAGGCCTTCTGAACTCCAAGCCCACAAGTGTAGAAAAGGGAGAGATAGCAATGATATAATGGGAAATAATGGTGATGTAAAAACAAAAGGCATTGATGAAAATTTCAAAAACAAGAAAGGAAGTCAGTTCTTGAAAGTGGCAGAGAAGGGTTAAGAGAAGCCGAAAAATAGCCAATAAGAACTAGCCACCTGCATGCGCTTCCTGAAGCAGGCATCCTACAGGCTACCAATCTTGCCCACAGCAGATCTACTTGTTCCTGGGGCAAAGCCAATTCTCCAAACAAACAAGCATCACATGCATACCGGGGAGACAAGAGGCTCGCCCAAGAAAACCACACGGAGAAAGGAGGCCTCACACCACAGACCATATATTGGTAGGAATATCATCAATCAATCAATCAAAAACCATTTATTAGGTGCCTACTATGCGCCAGGCACTTACTATCTGGATACACACCATTATTTGGTGAGAAGCCCCGCTCTGCCAACAAATATTTCCCCCCAGAGAGCTTCCAAAGGGCTATCTTGTTGCCTTCTTCAGCCTCAGCTTTAAAAAGGCAGGAAGGGGTTCCCCAAATGATCAGAGGGTCCCAACAAGATGGGGTTCCCCAAATAATCAGAGGGTCCCAACAGGATGGGGTTCCTCAAATGATCAGAGGGCCCCAACAGGATGGAGGTCCCCAAATGATCAGAGGGCCCCAACAGGATGGGGTTCCCCAAGTGATCAGAGGGTCCCACAGGATGGGGTTCCCCAAATGAGGACGGCCCCACCAAGGAGCCTTGGGGATTTTTCCATAGATCTAAGATGGCCATCATACAGTCCCCACGGCCACTAAGGACAAACCTCATCCCTGCATTCGTTAGGGAAGGTCAGAACAAAGGAGACTTGGGAGTTTATGCAGTGACCCAGTCAGAAGGGAAGAGGTAACCAAGTAAATTCTCTTTGTTCTGTCTAGGAACCTCCATGCCATACCACATCTTTCAAATTAAGTCCCATGTTTGGAAAATAACTCCTGCATGGCAAACATCAAGAGAGACTGACACCGTCCTAGCTGTGGCTTACAACATACATATATAGTTGTGCTCTGAATGGAATCCTTTATGACATGGGGCCAGAATACCACAGCTGTGGGCCAGTCCACTGGTCAGGAATGGCGATAAATAGCCACTGGGTTAGTGTTTCTAGGAAGGCCGGGGCACCTTGGCTAATTAAGGTACATCATAAGCAAGTGACTGCTTGGCAATGACTTACTGAGTGCCTACTGTGTGCACAGCCCTACCACACACAATGCTATCCTGTTCTATCCTGAGACTAAAAGTAGAAAGGAAAAAACTGAGAATAAGAAGTTTGGGGCTATTTTCCCCCACATATCACATACCCATTCTACCACTAGAACAGGCAGGGAAAGGGTGTGCTCAAGCAGCCCAAAGTAACCCACAGCAGGGGCAAATTATCACCTCCCTCTTCCAAAGGCTGTAATAGGGAGGGCTTGAATTTTGTTGTGGCAGACAATCATATTCCTTCCCCTTCCAAAAGTCCTAGACTGATCATCAGAAGAAAACAGAGTCCTGGGGCTGTCTGATGCTGCTAACGGTGTAACCACAGAGCTGAATTGTCTATGACGCTTGGGAAATTTGGCTTACAAAAGCTGAAGGCTGACAGCATGAACACGCCTTAGTGACTGCTCATAATGTTTTGCATCAAAAGCACCCCAGTCATTCCTTCACCATACTTACTTTTACCCCCGTTGTTCTTCAACACATTGGAGAGACTGACAGAAGCGGTGCCCAGCAACTCATTTCTCAGAGTATGGCAGCTCCAGACCTTCAGGTCTAAGTGACTCTGTGCTGTGACATTCCTGAAAAACAGATCTCTGATTTATCCCACTTACACACCAAGCACATCAGCTACTCCTAGAGCTCAGGGGAGACTAGCGCTAAAACCCTGAGACAAAAGCCTAGCGGGTACAAACGGATCTATCTCCTTGTCACTCACAAAGATGATCCTGAAATTTTCTAGCTGGTAACAAATACTTTTTTACTGCAGTGATACAGACACACTGATAAGACAAGTACTGAATGAAGAAAAGGGGTGGTGAGAGGCTGGCTACATCAGGCTCCCCAGCGAGGGCCTCCTCTTCCCATATGACTATTTCAAGAGGGAGAAAAGTTCTCTTACAAGATGATGATTTCATTCCAGAGTAGCTCAGAACTCCCAATCCGTTTCCCAGTCTTCTTCGTCTCGCTGGGGAGCCCATCCACTGCCACCTCCACAAAGGAGTTAATGCGAGGCTGGCGACTGTGCACCTTGGGCTTTGCTGACACCACTGTGCAGAAAAAGAGAGACAAGGGGAGTCATCAAAGCCAGGTCCGAGGGCTCCTTCATATCCATCTGGGGAAGAGTTTCTGAAACTCACTCGGCTGTAAGAGACTAAGGAATCATGGAACACAAAGCTAAGTAAATATCTTAGCTATCCTGGGAATTCAGCTCCTGAGCCATCAACAGTCAAAGTAAGTACTATCTACTGTAAAAACGAGAATAACTCTGAGTAGCAATTATAGGACCCCTCAGTCTTCTATGTCTTCCATCTAAGTACCCATAAATCAGAGGGCATGCCCAGCACTATCTCTCTGACCCACGATAGCAAATATACTCCTTCCCAACATGGCTTGTCAAGTTCCCAGTTAGATCAGAAGTTTTTCTATCCCTATAGTCCCTTTGCATGGATCTTTTTAAAAATACTTCAGGACTTTGGGGCCAGGAAACATTTTCTGCATCATTGTGCTCTTAGCATATGTGCTGCCAAAGAAGCCCCATCTTTGCAAAGATTTTACAGTCCTTTCCCTCTCACTGAAATGTCTTAGGTCGCCATATGGTGAGATTCCATTGCCCCAAGACACCCCTAAGGCTGCTATCCCACCATCAGAAAGGTAGCATCACCCAGAGGACCAAGTTTACAGACTACAGGCTTAATAAATAAATACCTGTTGATTACAAGATTGTTTTCTAAAATACCTGCCTACTAAAGAAGCTTAAAATCTCACATGAGAGCAGAGAAGTAGAGAAAAGTCCAGGAGCAAGACAGAGCCAAGGCTTGACTTCAAAAGTGACAAGGTGCCTGGGGCTGGGGGAGAGAAAGAGGGGCACAAATAAGGGATATGGACGCCACCTGGTGGTTGTGGGGCCTCTCACACCCAGGAGAGAGGGATCATGGGGAGCAAAGCTTCTCAACAGTGACTACAGCTTACTTAGACATAGGGCTTTTTCACTACAAAGCACTTTGAAATAATGACAGTAGCTCCTAATTAGATGGTACTTTTCAGAGGATGAAGCAGTTTAGTATTGTAAACTCATTTCATACTCACACCAACCTTGTCAGATAAGTGATATATACTATTGTGTCCATGTTATCATTGGGGAAACAGGCTTCAAGGGGAAAGGGATCTGCCCAAGGTCACAAAGTCAGTCTGCAGCAAAGGAGAGACTTCAGTGCTCCTTTCACTATAGCCCACTTCAAAAAGACCGAAGGGCTGGCTAATAACAAGTAGTTAAATTTATTCCAAAAAGATAATAAATCAACACCCAAACCAAGTCTCAACATAAGAACAAAAGTACCTGAGAAGGGTATACCTACTCTCCAGTAATATTGATTTCTATTTCTAATGTCCTCAAATTACCTTCTTCCAAGAACAAGAAATGCAGGATACTAAGAGTCAACAAGGGGACGGATTTCAGGAGCCAATCTATCAGTAAGCATTCATTAAATGTTTACTGTGTGAAGCAAACAATAAAAACAGTGGGATCCTGAATGTTCTGAAAATGTCTATGTAGCAGGCACTGGGCTAGACACTGGGGACAAAAAGACAAAAATGAATAAAGCCCTGCTTTCAAGGGCCTTATATTCTCATTAAAAAAATAGCAACTTGAAGGATGCTAGCAGAGGGGCACACACCAAGGTCCCCTTTACTCCTGCCTTTGGGCACTCTTGGTGAAAGAAGAAATGGATGAAATCATTGGTGGAGGCATCCCTCCACATACCCTATTGACCCATCTCCTCTCAGAGGCTACAACCGAAATGGAACTCTGGGGCACTGATAAGCCTGGCAAACTATAATACAGTTTTGTCCAGAGATGGCCCTGTTGGGAGGCCTGAGATCAACCCCTAAATGTTGTCTCCATCAGAGACAACTAGCCTTCCTACCATCTTCTAGGACTGCTCGGGGGAATATCTATAGGTGCTGGATAGGATAACTGGTACAAAGACAGGTGTCTACTTTGGGGAAATGCAGCCTCCTCTTCAACAGTTCTAACCAACACACCGGGACTGCGCAAAAGAAAGCTAAGTTCAAAGAGGCTGGTTCTCTCTGCCCAGGACAACACCAGATGTCTCTTCAGTAAAAGATTCTCCTTCCTGATACAGATCACACTGACCCTCATCAAGACAAACACAAGTTTCACTCACCTTTCAAAGTAAGTTGAGACTTCTCGAAAGGCAGGCCCACCCCTGCCCTGCTGGAGCTAGCAGATGCCATATCATCACCACGAAACTGTAAGACAACAGATCAATAAGTTTTAGACAGGGTTTGTGTGAGAAAAGGAGAAACGCTAGAGACAGAATTCAGTTTTAAAAATGAGATTTAGGACAGATGCAAGAGGTCATTAGTGGCAAAGTAAACTGGGTCAACCAGGGACTGTTGCAAACTTGGTGGATTTTACAGCTGCTCAGACTTGGGCAACCTTCACAAAAGTACCCAGGGAAGAAGCGTGTGGAGGTGGCACTTTCATCCTAACATAGAGACCCTCTGGTTTACAATGCCAACTTTCAGATGCTTCTACAATATTGGAGGATTTTAGAGTTCAAAGGGACCCTAGCAGTCCTGCAGCTTAACTTCCTAACTGTGCAGATGAGGAAACTGAGGTCCAGATGGGAAATGACTTGTCCAAAGTCAGATGAGCAGCAAGCTGCAATGATGAATAAGAAACCAAGCTCTCACGACTCAAAATGGAGGACCATGATGTGTTGAGGCAGAAAAGAGGAGCTTTGGGAGATGCCACTTGAGAAAACCCCAGGTAGAAGGCCCAGATGCGAGCAGCACACCAGCCAGGGAAGATGCTAGCCACTATGATGCTTTCCTTTTATTTTTCATTCTGAATTTAACAAAACAACAGCAGTAAAACATTTCTACATATAAAGTAGAATGGAAAAAGAGGATTCTATGAGGTTGCAAATCCCTATTTTGCACCACAGAGGTGGTGCCAGCAAAACTGCCCAGTACAGCCCAACCCAGATTAAGATGAAACTGGGAAATTTTAACAAAATAAATTTGTTAAAAAAAATACAAGATAGATAATGTTGATCTGTGGTTTTCTAAAGTGAGATGCAGCCCTCAGGAATCCATTTCTTTTTGAGTCTGACACCCTTCAAGTTCAGCTTACTCTTTTAAGGTATATAATAAATCCAACTTGTTATTTCCAAAGTTGAACTGGTTGTCTGTCTCCTTGGGAATTTCTTTCAGTTCTCTTTTAAGCCTTTTGAAAAGCCACTTTAATGACTGCCTTTTCTTTTCTTTGGTAACTCTCACTAGCTTTTCTCTTCCCCCTGAAGTACCTCACACACACATAAACACTAAGAGAAAAACGCAATCTCTATAGCATGTAGCACAGTCCTTTTGCCCTGCCCTTGGGCAGGAGGTAGGTGGTGTGTTCCTGGCCAGTCCTGGCCAGTCAGAGTTGGTCTTCACACTACTAGGCCACAAGCCTTTAATGAAATCAATGTGCGCCCCCCCATGTTATTTGCCTCATGAGCTCCTGTGGTTTCATCTGTACATGATCTTTGATCCAGGTCCTATTCTGAGCGGTTCAGGTTTACAGCATGGTTCCTGTCCCTGTGCTCCACCCAATGAATGCTGGCCCGCCTTCAGTGGGGACCTATGCTCTACTGTCTAGAGCCAACTGAAATGGACCTGGAACAGGAGCTCACAGCTGAGGCAAATCAGGGCTCTCTGATATCCTGGGCCAGATCCATTTCTTCAGAACTAACATATGGAGAACTTTTTATTTCCAGCTCAAGTACAGAGGCAGTAGGGTCTTCTGAAATATCATAGAGAACAAAAGGAGCACAGCTCAACTCTTGAGACTACAATTTCTGAAGCAGACAAAGGTCTGCACCAGGGACTTTGGATCCTTGAGGCTGAAACGAGTTGGTAAAATATTACTTTGATCAAATCCCATAAAGTTTCAGGGGTCAGGTTAGAAGGGGAGATCCACTGGGATGTAAATGCTCCCAAAGGCCTTCAAAGCTGCAAATTCAATAGCCAGTGGGCTGGCTCCTTTTCGTGCCTTATACAAGCTCATTAGAGGCAATTTCCAGGAGTGCAAGTTTACTTTGCACTGAAGACCCACTCAAGAAAGATGCAGGCATTTTAGCCTCATTTAGCCTACTTCCCAAATCCCCACAGAAACCAAACCCTCAACTCCTGTTTCTCCTGAATGTAATAGTACAGAAAACCTACCCCTTGGTAAGCACGGTAATTGCAATGCTTATGACTGTCATTTACAAGGAGCTGTAAAGCTTGTCACTGTTGATCTTCCCTGTAAGGGAAGTGCTTTCCCCAATTCACAGAAGGAAAAACTGAGGCTCACAGATAGTAAGAGACTTGCTCCTAGCCACACAGCTGCTAAAAGCCACATTCTGACTTGGCTTCTTCTTGACTCCAATTCCAGGCTTTTTTAGGGATGAGTCTTATGATTTCATTGGTATAATGAAGTTCCCTTTGAGTAAACTTCCTCTACCAAGGCAGCCTGGTACATGACTCACAATTTTTAATCTTTGAGAGCTCAAAGATTAAGTAACTTGCCCAAGGTCACAAGGACAGTCTGGCCACAGGCAGGCCTGGTCCCCAGATCTCCCTGACTCCTCAGCCAGCCCTCCAGTTACCAGGCCACATTCCTTTCCAAGATTCTTTCCATGACAAGACAACTCAGAATGGCTTGATTACCCTGGTCCGAAAAGACAACCAATGATACTAATTAGGAAAAATAACATTAAGAGGAGACAAAATCCTACTCTTCATCAGTGGGTTCAAAACTCTAAGGTCCATGAGTCCATGGGGTTGCAGAGCCCGGCTCCTGCCTGCTTCATGATCTGCTGTGACCAAAGACACTAACAACGACGACAGTTAAAGGTACACAGTGCTCACTGTGTCGAAGCATTTTACAATTATTATCTCATTTGATCCTTGTGATAACCCTGCAAGATGAGGGCTATTATTGTCCCCATTTTAGAGGTGGGGAAACTGAGGCAAGCAGAGGTTATGTGACCTGCCCAGTACCACACAGCCACTAAGCGTCTGAAGCCAAATCTGACTCCAGGCCCAGCTCTCTATCCACTGCATCATCCAGAAGCTAGTATCCCAATGACATACTTCCGCATGTCTCATAAATCTGGTCCTTGGACAACAGACATTTAGACCCACCATCACTCTATAAACCCAACCCTTCAGCTTGGTAGGAACTGCTGGAGTTTGTAGTCTACTTGAAAAAGTCACCCTTGCACCATAAGGAGGCATTTGAGGGGGCTCTGGGTGGAGGCAACATTGATAAATGCCATCTCCACATTCACTGTCCCATGGAGGCTATTCCAGATCTCTTCATTCTTTCTCAAGCCTCCTACGTGCAGCATCATAGACACTTACTGTCTGTGTCCCACAAGGCTTTGTCCTGGGCTCTCTTCCCTTCTTCCTCTGGGCTATCTTCCCTGGCATTCACATCAGCTCCCTTGAGTCCAATGATCATTGCTGCACACTATATATATCCAGCCCTAGTCTCCCTCCTGAGCCACAGATATGAGTCTCTAACTACCTCTAAGGCATCTTGAATTGGATCTCCTGCAGGCAATTCAAACTCAACATGTCCCAAAACAGAACTCATTATATTTTCCCCCAAACCTCCCTTCTTCCCAGCTTCCATATTACTATCAAGGACACCACCATCCTCCCAGTGACCCAGGCTGGCAACTTCAGTAGTAACCACAACTCTTCCCTCTCACTTGGCTCACTGACCCCATAGACAGTCTGACCTTGTCCTTTCTGGCCCTCGTCACCCTTCCCACCCCAATTACTCCCGCCAAAGCAGAGGTCTGGCCATCCCCACCCCCAACAAACTCTACTGGCTCTTAGTACTGACCCCTTCTTCCCCTTTCAGTTTTCTTATACACTACTCCCCTGAACATATTCAAAAGTCCAGCCTGGCCTTCTTACTGTTCCTTCAATATGACACTTTCTCTCCTAACTTCACTCCTCCTCCTCACTGTGGCTTCCTGGCTTCTGTGGCTTCCCTCAAGATTCAGCTCATTCAAGAAACATTTAATAAGCACCTACTCATGTAACTGTGGGAAAAAGATACCATAAAAAATAAGCACCTACTATGTACAATGGCACAATGTAAAGCACAGAGGATGCAAAGAAAGGCAAAAATTAGGTCCCTGCTTTCCCAGTCAAATGAAGAGGGAAAAAAACAAACATGCAAACTGCTACGTAAAAACAAGTTGTAGAAAGGATACAGAGGGAAGGCATTAGAATTAAGTGACATTGGGAAAGGCTTCCTGTAGAAGGTGGGATTTTATTGGGGACATGAAAGAAGCCAGGAAGCCAGGAGATGGAAATGAGGAAAGAGAGCACTCCAGGCATGGGGGACAGACAGTGAAAATGTCCAGAACTTCAAGATGGGGTGCTTTGTTTGAGAAACGACAAGGAAGCTGGTGTCACTGGGCTGGGGAAAGCGGGGGACTGTGAGTACACTATAAGAAGACATGAAAAGCAGAGGGAGCTGGGGCTGGGGCTGGCTCTAGAAAGAGTTTTGAGAACAAAAATCAAACAAAGAATTTCACATTTGATCCTGAAGGTGATAGGGAGCCACTGGAGCTTATTGAGTAGGGAGGTAATACTGTCAGACCTCACTTTGACAGGTGAGTGGAGGTCAGACTGGAGTGAGGAGAGACTTGTGAAAAGGAGATTGCAATAGCTCAAACTTAAGGAGATGCACCGGGGTGGTGGCAATGGCAGAGGAGACAAGATTCCCTTCCTTTTTCCACTGCTAGGACTTCTCTGAGACAACCGTCCATTAATGCCGGATTAATCTATGTATATCATTGTCTGCATGCTATCCCCCCCATTAAGTGAGATCCTTAAAGGCAGGTCATATTCTTGACTTTCGTTGCATCAACAGCACTTAGCATAGTGCCTGACGTACTATCCTAGCTTCCCCAGCTTCCTTCAAGACTCAACTCAAAGTCAACCTCCCACAACAGACCCTTCCCAGTCCTGCAAACTTCTAGCTGCAGTCTCTGAGATGACCACGTATAACACTGTCTATGTCTTGTATGTCTACAGTTAACTGCATGTCAGCTCCCCAGTTAGGATGGTAACTCCTAGAAGGTGGCGACTCTGTTTTTGCCTTTCTTTGCATCCCTAGCCTTTGCAGTAAATAAATGCTTACTGACTGACTGCTAACTCACCAAGTCTGCATGTGTTCTATTGAGCTTTGGATCACAAAAGCAGACCTTTAGGAGAGATGACTGGCACATATTCTTCCAAATGCTGATTCTGCCGCTGAAGGCTTGTCCAGGCTTGGGCCAGTATGGGAAAATGAGGCCACAGCTCAGAATCAGAGAGGTCAGAATCAGAGAAGAAAGGAAGAGTCCTACAGTGGTATAAACCTGTCACTACCAACTCTGTGACTGAGATCTCTCTGCTTGGGATGCTCATTACAAAGATGTATGGGATTCCTACAAAACTCACACTGTTGGCACTGACGCAATGAAGCTGCTACTCCCCATAATGAGACTATGAAACAAACTGCCCCATATTAGGAACAATGGCAGAGCCTGGAGGTGTGACCCACCTATACAAGGGACTTTTCCACTGTGGATATTCTCTCTTCAGTCTGCTCCTTGATAAAACCCATCGGCTGAATGATGCTTACCCTCTGGCCCTTTCAAATTCCTGAGGAGTAATCTCTTTTGCACTAGTCCAAGGTAAGAGAGGAAAAAACCTTTTAAAATATAATCATGCTGGTTCTACACATGCAAAAACAAAACTATTACAGAATTTCTCTGCCAGTCTTAAAACAGGTAAACATGACAATGTTATTAAATATCATGTTTGGGGAAAAAATATCTGATCCCAGCTTCCCTTTAACTCAGAAAATCTATAGGAGTTCCAAGTGGAAGGGAGAAGTTGGGAGATCCTCTAGTCTGTACCTAAGCAAGAATCAGCTTTTACAATAAATAAATATCCCTAGCAAGTGGTTATCCAGCCTTCCCTTAAGTAGCTCTTGGGATAGAGAACTCATTACCCACTGCTACACTTATGGATAGCTTTAAACTCAAATTCAATGACAGAGTTTGTTCAAATCTCCTAAGAAAAAAAAAAAAAGCTAACCCACTCCTATGAAACTGTCCCGTCCCAAGAATTCTCTTTCAGATTGAGTGGGGCGGGGAGGTGAAGGGGGGGTGTCATGACAGAGAAACAAACCCAGAAATATTCCAGAGCTCAACACACAAAAACACCTTGCAAACCTTAAACTGGAGACAAGTCTTTAATTGGGAAAGAGTCCATTACCATCTTGGATCCAAAAGGACCAAGCTGTTTTGCCCAAACCAGGTAAAACTATGCCAGAATAAAAATGTTTAATGGAAAATTGGAAATGCTCTAACCATTTATGAAACACAGGTTCTGATAAAGACCTGTTCAAATACTTCAACATGACAGGGAGAGGGCCCTAAATCTTCAAAGGCTACGCCCACAGAATGCTAGCTTGGGCAGGGCCTACAACCTAGAAAGCCTTTGCACATGGTCCCACCAATGGACTGTGGGTCTGTGGTCCAAAGAACAGTCTAAGCTAAGTTCTAAGAAGCCCATAACCAGATTTTTTTTTCCTTACCACAGGAATTCAGAAAGACCAGCCACTAAGGTATGGGAATGAAGGGTGGGAGAAGAGAGATTGAGGTCGACATGGACTAAGGAAGTGTTCATATTGATTAAAGCATGCATCTTCTGAAATACAAAAAACCATTTATAAAACATATGAGGTCACTCCAACCTCTGACCTCAGAAGAAAAACCTGGCAGGGGTCTAAGACAATAACATATAACTTCCTTTGGAACTGACATTTTTTCCACAGGAAGTCTTCTATTCAACTCAGCCTAAAGGATGATGTCTCTGCTGGATTTTAATAGGAAACTACTATCTACACTGAACCAAAACTAAAGGCTACTGTTTTCAGGAAAGGTATGGTTCTACTGATCCTGTGTGACTGAAATTAGAAGCCTTCCAAGTATCAGGGAAACGTCTCTAGTAGCTCACCTTCAAAAGGACTCCCACATCTATCTAAAACCAAGGCAACACTATCATTTTTCTTAAGAAATAAATCCCACAAACTCAGTTCCTCCAGGCTGAAGGTAACTGACTTGCTGGGTTTATGGCTTCTTTCTTAACATTCTTAACTACACAGAAATAGAACTATAAAAGGGTATTGCAATTTTTAAACATTTATTTTTCATGGTGTTTGTTTTTAAATGACTAGATTCTCAAACTTTCCGGGAAAGTAAAAATCATCATTATTATCTGGGGCTGTTAATAATGGAAGGGGAAGGGAATAAGCCATAATGTAATGGCTTTTAAATGCAAAGCACTATGTTAATATTTACACACGTTATCGCATCCAATCTTCCCAACACCCCTGGGAGGTAGACACTGGTAATACTCCTGTGTTACAGATGAGGAAACCGATGCTAAGACAGGTTAAGGGACTTGCCCAGGGTCACAGAGATGCTAAGTGTCTGAGGCCACATTTGAACTCAGGCCTTCCTGAAGCCAAGCCCAGCACTCCACCCACTGGACCAGCAGCTGTGTATTACCAATTATTGCCATTAACGATATCAACAGCTTACATTCATATAGTACTTCATAATCATGGCTTACAAAACCTTTCCTCATCGTGACCCTGGGAGGCAGACGGTGTGAGCGTTCTCATCCACATATATGCACGTGTGTGTGTGTGTGTGTGTGTGTGTGTGTGCACATACATATGAATACGTATTTTATGTCTGCTTGTTTTGGAAAGTGAGGTCCAGGAGTTGATCAACTTGCCTGCTCCAGGACACCAAACTGTGCCGCATTCTGCTTTACTGCCTCTTATTTCATGTTTGTGTCACCAAAGACACGTGTAAGAAAAGGTTAGTGAAATAACAAGTGAAAGGTTAGCTGGAAGCCAAGCGGAGAGCATTCTGTAATGGAGTCACTTAGCCGTATCGAAAGCAACCATACCACTCACCAGCACAGGTATTTAACCTCCCCTCCTTTCCAACTCTATTTTCTTCCTCTTCATTCCCCCACCCCCCACCCCTTCCCTCTGCCTTTATCTTGGACCTGCTCCAGACACTGCTCAGTGCTATCATGGCACTAAGAAAGAACGGCAGAGTGGACAGAAGGCCGGGCTTCAGATTCGAGAAGCCTTGGGTTCAAATCCTACCTCATGCACTAGCCGTGAGACCCCCAGTAAGTCAGTTAATCTAGACACGCCTCAGGGAGAGGACAAGGATGTAACACCAACCCCACAGGACAGGCAGGAGTGATTAAAGAGATAACACTCAAGCCATCAACTAGAATTTATGAAATGGCAGCCATGAGCCAGGTTCTGTGCTAGGTGCTGTCCCCAAGGAGCTCCCTCACTTTGTATACTGTAAAGCACAGCACAACATCAGCTGTTTTCACTGCTCTGGGTGCTGCTACTTCCAGAGATCTCTGACCGGTTGCACGGTAGCCCTGGGACACTGGCAGTACCTCTGGGGGCCCCTGACCCCTCCCCCTTCATAGAGAACCCAAGAGCATCCACATCATCTTAAGCTTTAAGCAAATAGTTAAGATTCAGCATCTGTGCCCAGGCTTACCCCAGCATCCCACAGATATTTGTGTATTTCACTAGCGCCACCTGCTGGTTCAAAGTTTGTAAGTCTTCCATTCCAGGACATGGGCAAAAAGACAGCAGGATCCCTTTAACCTGAATTACTTTAAAGCAACTGTGGCCACAAAGTGAGAGAGAAAAAACTGCAGAGAGAAAGCAAAGGAGGAATTTGAGTAGCCAGGTGCATGTGAGGCAGAAGAGTTGGAGGGGATGGAGCAGTGTGGCCGTGGCAGCTGCCCACCTGCACTCTTGGATTTGACCTCAGACGGAAGACTGACCTTGACTGCTGCTTTGCGTTCATTTTAACTCTTGTTCTTTTCCATGTGGCAGCTAGGTAGTACAATGGACAGGATGCTGGCCCTGGAGTCAGGAGGATCTGAGTTCAAATCCAGTCTTGGACACTTACTTGTTGTATGACCCTGAGATAGTCATTTTGCTCCGTTTGCCTCAGTTTCTCATCTGTAAAATGAGCTGGGACAAGAAAATGGCAAACTACTCCAGCATCTTTGACGAGAAAACCCCGAATGAGTTCAGGAAGGGTCAGACATGACTAGAAACAACTCAACAATACCACAACACTCCACTTAAAGCAAGTCACTCTGACTTCCCATTTTCCTTCAGCCCAAAGCTGAAGACATCAACAGGTTTTGATTTAGGAACTGAACTTCTAAGACCCCTAAGAGAGCATCTAGTCTAAAATGAAGGACATTTTACAAATGAAGAAACTGAGGCCCAGAATGCAGATATGTCTTGCCTTTAGCTACACAGGCAGTAAGTAAACCTGAAGAGGCAGGAGATGAACCCTGGTGCTTAGAAACAAATTTCTAGAACAGGGTTTTGTGCACCTCAAACAATAACCACCAAAACCCAAATAGACTTTTACAGAGAAAAGAAACACCCAACTACAGTCCTCCCAGATGGGATCTCTTGCTACATATAGTCTGACACCTATCATGATTGAGTCCCTGACATTTTCCAACTCTTACTACTGGCTCCAGCAGGACTCTTAGGAATCTCAGGGTTTATCTTCTAGTTCTGACTGTGGACTACTCATCTTGACTTCATGATGAAGTGAAATCTGCAGGGGGTCATCCAGGAAGAATGGAGAGGACACCTGGCCACCAAACAGCATGAAGATTTTCTTTTGAACAGATCCAGCACTCATGCCTTCCACTCCAGAAAGATATGGAGAAGAAATACTTCATCCTGAATGCTCTCACTTTCTTCCTCTCTCCCTCTCCTGCTCTCCAAGGACTTCCCACACCAATCTCTGGCCTTCTCACCAAGACGTATTCAGACTAGAATGGAGCACAAAAAGTCTGGGAGGCTCTGCTAATATCTCCCTGTCCCTGTGATCCTGAGCAGGTCATTCAGCAGCTTTGGGAATTGCAGTTTTCTCAGCTGTCAAAAGAGAAAGCAGGGCGAGGGCAGGGGCTTTAGGCCTTTTTGGTGTCAAGGACTCCTCAGACAGTGACCAGGAAAGCTGATGGAGCCCTTCTTAGAATCATGCTTTTAAATGCATAAAAGAAAAGTCATTACAGGATTACAAAGAAAACCACTTACATGGAAAGAGTTACCAAAATGTTTTTAAAAACAAATTCACAGAATTCAGTTTACAAACCACTACCCCAGATGATTGCTAAGGTCCCTGGAATCCTGTGAAACCAGCACTAACAGCAAATAAATAGAACCTGACTTTTTTCAAAGTCTCTAGAGGACTAAAATGGGGAAAAAAGATGTCATATAAAGGATATCAAGGTGTCTGAATGGATAGAGCGCTGGACCTGGAGTCAGGAAGCCCTGGGTTCAAATCGAGCCTCAGGCATTTACTAGGTATGTGACCCTGGGCATGTCACTTAACCTCAGTTTCCCAACTGTAAAATGGGGATAACAGCACCTACCTCATAGAGTGGTTGTGAGGATTAAATGAGATATTTGTAAAGTTTGGCACAGTGCCTGGAATATAGTAGGTGCTATATTAAGGCTTAATTCCTTCCCCTTTCCTCCTTCACATCCCTGGGAAGTTAGTCAACAAGCTTATATAAAACACTTAATACGGGTCAGGCAAAAACTTCCTGTCCTCAAGTTTAGCTACTAATGGGGGATACAACATGAAAATAGCCATGTGTGTACAAGACAGGTATACAATGTAATGGTGTAAACAGATGGAAGGCCATCTCAGAGGGAAAGGGGGATTAATGGGGCACAGGAGGAAAGGGGGGAGGCTGGGCTTTGAGTTGCGTCTGGAATGAAGTCAGAGAAGCTACAAGGTTGAGGTGAGCAGGGATAGCATTCCAGGGATGGGGGACAGCCAAAGCAAATGTGTGGAATAGTGAGATTAGCCCACTTTCAATTCTATGAGCAGATTTTCCATTTTCCTGAACCTCAAAGAAATTCCGGAATCTGTATAGGAAAAACAAAACAAAACCTACTCCAAAGATCCTTGAAAACAACTTTATCTATTACTTCCTACGATTGTGGTCATAAGTAACACTACTCCTACAAACACCCTCCTGACACCCCAAAGCCCACAAGCCACTATTGAAATCTTTCTCTGTAGGCCAGACGGCACCCAGGGAGGGACAGCCTTCCTACCAAAACAGCTCAAGACTTTTCAGGAGAAACTTCCAAGTTTCTTAAGGACTCCCTAAATAAAGAACAAATCCAATTAAAATCAATCTCTTTCAATTCAACAACTATTTAAAAGGCACCAACTGTGTGTAAAAGACCAGTAGACCAGGCACTGGGCCTGAAACTCAGGAAACCTTAAGTTCAAAGCCAATCTCAAACAGTTCTCAACTGTGTGACCCTGGGCAAATCACATAACCTCTGTCTGTTCCCTAGATACAGAGGCAATAATAACAGCGTCTACCTCCCAGGTGGTTGTGAGGATTAAGTGAGATAAAATTTGTAAAGAGTTTAGCATAGTGCCTGGCAGATGGTTATCCCGAGCCACCCTTACCCCCATCCCCAATCCCATCATCAAAGACAACATGCTGGGATATAAAATTTCCAGAAGTACTAAACTAACTTTTAATAAACTTCAATTGGAAATTAAACAACGTGTTGTAACACAGAATAAAGTTGTTTGGCTTGAAAATTTAACATCTAGCAGAATAGACTCTTTAAGATGCATAGTGTTTCCTCCAGGAAACAAAGAGCTACTAATGATAGCTAAAGTTTCCCCTCCCCTTTCCTTGGAAATAATGAAGTAATAACTTAGAACTGGTGCCCAAAAATAGATAACCTTGTCTAACTATGTTTGGGGCAAAGGAGTAAACAATCAAAAGATCTGGATTCTCAATTTCACTGTCACTTGCCAAAGGACCCTGGCCAAGTCCTTCTGATTCTAGGTTTACTCACCTCAAAATGGGAACGCCAACCGCCCTGCCTATGCCATTGGATGTTTTGGGAATTAAATGAGACTAGAAGCATTACTGCTATTTCTACTACTTGCCAACAACTATGCCTAGGCCCACCATGAATCTTCTGGTCAGTGACAGATTTCAACATGCCAATTTCATGTTTTCAAATTTTGGTAACAAAGCCACAAAACGGAGGTAAATAAAGTAGATAAGTTTAAATAGGCATTTAAACTAAAAATGAAGCAACCACATAGAGGACACAAAAGGGCGCTGAGGAAGAGCTAGGAATATGACTACCTCTGTCTCTTATTTATAAAGAGATGTCTACTGTTTTGAGACACTCAGTCTTGTTCTAAACCAAAAGCAAGCTGGAGTAGGGACCTATATGCATTTGAGAAAAAAACATGAAAGGTATTCAAAGCCCTCTTTTTACAATACTTCAAAGTAATCACGAAATTGACTCTGATAGGTGCAAAGTACTGAGTTTTTCTCCCATAAAAGGAATTGAAGCAATAATTTTCCAACCCCAAAATATTACAAAACATTATGTGCATTTTGTAGGATTTTAGTTCCTATTTAAGGCTTGTAATCTTCCACAAAACTGCAGCATTATTGAGTGGACAGAAAGGGAAATTTGGCAACAGAGCACCTCAGTGCAAATCCTTGCTCAGTCGCCTATGTGACTATGTGACCTTGGGCAAATCTTTTCCCCCCTCTGGGCCTCCTTTGCTCATCTGTAAAAGGAGATGGCTGGACTACAGATGATCTTCAGGGCCCTCACAAGCTCTAAAACCTACTCTCATGTTTAATCTGGGGCACAGAAGTGACCTTGGGATCTTTAGGTTGGCTCACCTGTAACTTTCTGGACCAAAGCCCCTTACCCTGACACATAAAAAAGTGCTTAACAAGTGATTTTTCATTCATTAAAAGCTACATCAGTAGAAAATACACTCTTACACGTCTCACCTGTCTGGAAGACTTCATATGCAGATACTTCAACAGACTGTACATCCAAGGCTCAACCTAATTTTGTAGAGTCTCATCACTAAAGGTAAAGTCACCATGTTTCTGACCACTGAAACTCATAAATACCATTTATGGAGGCAGAGTAGAGCTACAATCTAGACCCTTTCCTTCCTGAAATCCTTTAAATAATTTTGGTTTAAAAAGAATTAAAGCTTATTTTATTTTCAAAACTGCCTTTCACTTGGGCTTCATCATGAATATCCAAACTTCTGGGGGACAGTGGTAAGAGTTTAAAATTAATTAAAATGAATTAACTAAAATGAATTACTGCAGAGTGCTACCTTACATAAATTTATAGAAGCATACAGAATATACAAATCTATATCAATGCGGATTTACACGTAAACCTATGCGTTCACACAGACATCCTACATACAGCAAGTGCACGGGGGGACAAGGAAAAGCTACTTCTCTGAGTCCCCGTCTTTACCCACAGGAACAAAGGTCTCTCCGGCTCAGCCCTGCGGATCTGTTACCAAGGCAGGCAGGACCGGACTGGACTCAATAATTCAGCTCGGACACAAGAGAAAAATAAAGAGGGAACGCAGGACGTGAGCAGGAAGCCGCCTGTAGAGTTGGGACGGCCGGGACCCGAGGGCTGCTTCCGGGCCGGGCCGGGCGCACGGCTCTTCCGGGTTCTATTTTATTTATTCTATTCTGGAAGCCTGCAGGGTGAGCTGGGCTAAAGGAGGCTGCCAGGAAAGATGATCTCTGGAGAGCGGGGACGCCGGCACGAGTGGAAAAACCGGGGCGTCGGAGGCAGGAGACGCGGAAAGATGAAGCGGACCGAGGGAACCCTGCCGGAGGGGGAGGGGGAGGGGAGCGGAGGGGGGAGGGGGGAGGGGGGAGGGGAGCGGAGGGGGGGGCAGCGGCCGGAGCAGGAGCAGCCAGGGCTCCCTCCCCACGACCTTCGCCCCCGGCTTCTCACACTCTCAGCTCCTCCAGCCTGAGGACTGTCCGCTTTTTGCCTTTCCGGGGATCCCGGCACACAGTAGGCGCTTAAGAGATGCCCCTTGCCAGCCCCTTGCCAGCCCCCGCCCCCAGGTCACCGGCGCCGGGCCCTGCCCTGCCCCCGGCTCTCCGCGGGACGCTCCCGCCCCCTCCCTTCCCCTCCCCCCGAGCCTCCCAAAGTGGGTGTATAGACAAACCCCTCCTCAGAGGCCGGAACCACCGTCCCAGGCCCCTCCCACAGGAAGCCGCCTCCCCCCGCCTCAAAAGCCGGCAGCCAAGCCTCGGCCCGCCCCGGCCCGGGCTGCCCGACCCTCCCGGGGCCCGCCCGCCCGGCCCGGCTCCGAGGCTAGATCCCTACCTGCAGCAGGCCAAGCAGCGGCGCCGAACTCCTCTTCTACTTCCGCCTTCGACAGCTGGAACTCGGGCCGGGTCAGGTGGCCATTGTTGGTCACCTGACCCGGAAGAGGCGAGCCCGGCCCACACAAGTGTGGGCAGGCGAAGCCGAGAGCGCTGGAGGGCGCCAGGAGTTGGGCGGGGCGGGGGCGAGGCTTGCGGGGAGCCAGCCCCTTTCCCAGTTTCTTTATATTTATTCAGAATTAACCTTGAACTCGAGCTGCAGCCCGCTTTAGAGTCCAAGCTCCCTGAGGGCAGGAGCTCCGTTTGGTTCCTTGTTATGTTCTGGGCTCCATCCCCAGTGCCAGGACCCACAAGAGGCATCTTTTTCTTGGAGAAAGTTCTAGAATGAATGAATGAATGAGAAATAATTTGTTAAGCGCTTACAGTTGATACTGTACCTAGCTGGGGATACAGATTCAATTCAATCCAATAAACATTTATTGTCTACCCGGTATTGGGGCGACTAGGTGGCACAGTGCTCTAGTCAGGAGGACCTGAGTTCAAATCCAGCCTCAGACACTTACTAGCTGCGTGACCCTGGTCAAGTCACTTAACCCTGTTTGCCTCAGTTTCCGCATCTGTAAAATGAGATGGAGAGGAGTATAACAAATCACTCTAGTAGCTTTGCCAAGAAAATTCCCCAAAGGGGTCAGGAAGACTCAGACACAAGTGGAAACAAGCAAAAAGCAGCATTCCAGGGACTGTGCTCCGTTCTGGGGATACAAAAACAGGCACCAGACATATTTATGGGACAGTTCCACTTCCAAAGGCATTCACCATATTGGGGGTGATTCCAGCTGCTGAGGGGGGTTATCCAAAGGACCAGGGGAGCCTTTCCTGTGGGGTGAGAGGAGGCAGGAAACATTACACCTGTAGGTTTCAGCCACATGAGCAGTTCTATTGATTTTTAATTATATGTTTTTTTCAATTAACAAGCATTTATTTTCTACATCTCCTACCTCAGTGGGGAGAGGGGAATTGAGAAAAGAAAGACGGAAAAGCAAAACTGCACGGTCAACAAAACACATTTTCACAGTGTCCATGTCTAAAAACTTACTCCTGGAGATGTACCATGGTTGCCTCCTTCTGTCGGGGTGAATAGGCTTGCTAGGTAGCATTATTCCTTATGTAGGAAACAAAGGAAAGAGTTCTGTTTCCACAGGGTAGAAACTTCCAGCTTTGAGTGATAATAGTCAGACTAGTTGTAACCTAGCACGGTCAGGTGAAAAAAGTTAGAAACTTGCAAGAGAAAGCAGGGGTTAAATGTCCATAAAGGTTGTTAGCCCCTAAGGTTACTGAATAAAAACTGCAGGAGACCCTGATCAATCAGAAAACGGTTAGCGGCTTTCAGAAGGAAATTGGTCCAGCTTAAGCCAGCTGGAGTCACTGGTAGGGCAACCTAAAAAATCCAGCTGTGCTTGCTTAATGACATACAGTGGGCATGTCAAAAGATTGTGACCTGAAAGAGAATGGACCAATCCATCCTCTGGTGGGAGAATCTGTCCTTCACTAACATTATAAAAATGCATTAGCTTCTGTATCTCTCTCTCTTCCCCTTTTTGAAGAGTCTACTTTGGCTAAAGTGTTCAATTCCTCTGAACTCTAATACATTTTTCTTCATACTTTTTCAGTGTCAAGCATGTTTCTAACACTTATCAGTTCTATGGAACAGTGATCGTAAGTTTTCTTGACTGTTCAATAAAAGAATGCCTATAATAGGTGGTCAGAAATTAGACTAAGTAAGAAAAGGAAGATGATGGACAGAATTTTCCAGATACCTGCTGTTGCCAGGCAGCATGACCAAGAGCAGGATTAAAGCCACTTTAGTTCTATAGTCCCTTAAGGTTTGCAAAATGCTTTACATATATCTATGTAATAACCCTGTAAGGCAAATGCTATTATTACCTTCAATTTACAGATTAAGAGAGTGAAGGTTTATGAGGTTACAGGACTTGCCCAGGGTCACACCATTAATAAGCCTCTAAGGCAGGATTTGAATTCAGGTCTTTTTGACACCAAGTCCAGCATTCAACCCATCTCATTGACTTAAACCTCTCCATCCACCTAGCATGTTAGCATGGATTTAAACGGGATGTGCACAGCACAATGGGATGTGCTGACTCATTTCCCAGCTGACCACTCTGGACTTTTCCCACACCCCTTTGTACTTAGTTCATCACACCCCAGGAACCACATCATCCTGTAAAATCTCTTCAGCCTTGTTACTCACACTTCCTCGGTTCTGATTGGAAGGCAAAACAAAGAGCTCCTCCCAAACCCTCCAATTAAGGGGTACCAGGCAAGCCAAGTCTTCTTTTCCTGCTGGACTGCATACTCCTTCGGACTCCTCTCACAGTCCCCCAGCCCCACCCCTTGTCAGTTTCCTTTGTTGTCTTCCCAAGTTAGATTCTGATTTCCTGTAGTATACAGACTTTCTGTTTCCCATTTTTATCCCTAGAGCATAGTAGGGTGCCTGGCATACAGTAAATGTTTATCAATTGTTGTTGTTCGCCCATGTCCAACTTTTTCGTGACCTCTTTTAGGGTTTTCTTGATAAAGACATTGGAGTGGTTTGCCATTTCCTTCTCCAGTTCATTTCACAAATGAGAAAACTGAGGAAAACAGAGTTAAGTGACTTGTCCAGGGTCACATAGCGAGTAAGTGTCTGAGGCCAGATTTTTAATTCTGGTCTAAACAATTGGAAAAATATTAATTGCTCATGAGCCAATATAAAAATGACAGTTCTACCTAAATTAACTTATTCATTCAGTGCCATACCAATCAAATGATCAAAAATTATTTTATAAAGCTAGAAAAAAATAACAAAACTCATCTGGAAGAACAAAAGCTCAGGGATAGCAAGGAAATCAATGAAAAAAAATGCAAAATAAAGTGGTCCAGCCATACTAGATTTCAAACTGTATTATGAAGCAATAATTATCAAAACAATCAAAAACAGACTAAGAAATAGAATGGTAGATCAGTGGAATAGATTGGGTACAAATTACATTATAGTAAATGACCATAGTAACCTAGCATATGATAAACTCAAAGATCTGAGTTTTTGGAACAAAAATTCATTATTTGATAAAAACTGCTAGAAAATTGGAAAACAATGTGGCAGAAACCAGGTATATAGACCAACATTTCATACTATATACCAAGATAAAGTCAAAATGGGTACATGATTTACACACAGAGGGTGATACCACAAACAAATTAAGAGAAAATTAAACAGCATATCTGACAGGTTTATGAATAAGGGAAGATTTTAGGACCAAAGAAGATATAGAGAACATTACAAAATGTAAAATAGATAATTTTGATTATATGAAATTTTAAAGCTTTTGCACAAACAAAATCAATGCAACCAAAATTATAAGGAAAGCAGAAAACCAGTGAAATTTTTTTGCAACAGGTATCTCTGATAAAGGCCCTATTTCTCAAATATAAATATAAAAGCTGAGTCAAATGTATAAAAATACAAGTCATTCCCCAATTGATAAATGGTCAAAGGATATGAACAGGTAGTTTTCAGACAAAGAAATCAAAGCTATCTATAGTCATATGAAAATATGCTCTAAATCACTATTGATTAGAGGAATGTAAATCATAACAACTCCAAGGGTACCACTTCACACCTATCAGAGTGGCTAAGACGACAAAAAAGGAAAATATTGGATTCTGGAAAAATTGGAACACTAACGCACTGTTGGTGGAGTTGTGAACTGATCCAACCATTCTGGAGAGCAATTTGGAACTATGCCCAAAGGGCAATCAAACTGCATATACCCTTTGATCCAGCAATACCAGTACTAGGTATGTTCATCCTTTGATGCCAAAGAACACCATGCCATGAGAGAAATAATGACATGACTTGTACTTGACTTTGTTTTGAGTGAGGGAGGGCTGTGCAGGTCACCAGCCTCACTTCTCCTCCAGAGCCATCGGAATCCAGTGACCAGATATTCATCAGGATGACTGGAGATGACCCCGGATGAGGCAATTGGGGTTAAGTGACTTGCCCAAGATCACACAGCTAGTGAGTGTCAAGTGTCTGAAGTGAGATTTGAACTCAGGTCCTCCTGACTCCTGCACTGGTGCTCTATGCCCTATGGGTCCACCTAGCTGCCTCTTCCTCCTCCTGCCCCAAAATGCCTTCCCCTCAATCTAAATTGATAACTTCAGTTTTCTTTACCCCTGCTTCTTTTACTGCAGAGGGTTGTGAGGTAGCAAAGTGATGATAGCTCCTGAGGCCAAATCCCAGTTCTGTCACTTGCTACTTGTGTGATCTTGGGCAAACTAAGTTCCCTGGGCCTCAGTTTCCTCATCTGTAAAAATAAGGTTTTTCTGGTATAATGGCCTGTAACTCTCCTTCCAGCTTTAGACAGGTCTTCCTATAACCTCTCAGACAGAAGAGTGAAAAGTGTGGCTCTGCAGGATAGCTTGGAAGCTTCCCATGAGAGGAGTCTACAAAAAAAATGAATGTCAAATTTTTAACAGTTAACTAACTTAAGTACTGCTTCCACCTAAAGGAAGACCTACAATGAGAGATGTGCTGGTAAAGGTTAACAACCAGCTCTTCCTTTAAAAAAAAATGTGTCCGGGACATTCTTAAGTTATTAATATTATTAATATTTTCTCCATCACTTTCTTAAGTCTAGACAATCAAGAAAACAATAAATCAAGGTCTGATTTGTAGCATTGGCAAATGTCTGAGGTATAAATGTTCACACTGATAATTTAACAATCAGCTCTGAGCTGGCTCCAGTACATCCCTGTCCATAAGACACACTACAATATAATAATAATTTAGAGTCACATAACACTTTGAGGAACTGAAACCACTTTTCCTGCACTATCTTGCTTCATCCCTAACAACCCAGTGGGAACACTACTTTTACAGTTAAGAAAATTAGTGGTCTGTGTTTCAGGGACTTGTCCAAGGTCACACAGCCAGTAAGTAACTGGTAGAGTCAGAATTTGAACCCAGGTTCAGGGTTTGTTCTACAACACCTTGGAAGCTTGTCCAATTATAGTTGCCATGTGCTCCAAACCCAAAATCTGGACTTGTTTTGACAACGGATATTCTTTTTGCAAAGTAGTTTTTAAAATTTATTTTCTTTTTATAACTCCTGGAAATCTAGGAAATATGGCCATCATACTAATCTGTTTTGTAATGATTTGACCACTAGGGTTTTCTGACTTGAACATGTCATTTACAAAAATATTCTTTACCAAATAAAATGATCATTTATATGGAAAAATAGAACAGAAAAAGGATTGCAGCTGAAATTGTGAATCCTTAATAACATAGAGCTTACTTTTCCTTTAAGGTATTTAATAAATTCAAGATGTAACTTTAAAAAAAAATTATCCTGCTTGTCTGTTTCCTTTCTGGGTTTTGTTTTTCTTTTGCATTTTAAATGCTTCAGTTTTTCTTTTTCTTTCCTTTTTTTTAACTTTTCTTTTTTTTTAAACAACCCTATCACTAACCCCCTTCTCTCCCAATTCTTCCCATAAACCAGGAGGGGAAAACCTCATTTTAACAAGTATGCTTAATCAAGCAAAACAAATTTTTATTCTGCACCTTAAGTCCACCACTTCTCTGTTGGGAGGTGAGTAGTATGCCTCATCTTTTGTCCTCTGGAATCATGATTAGTTATTACACTGATTAGAATTCTTAAGTCTTTCACAGTTTTTTTTTTTTAGTTGTAATGATGCCAGTAATGTGTGAGTTGTCTTTGTCTGCTGATTTCACCCCCAAATAACAGTTCATGCAAGCCTTCTCTGAGATTACCTTGTATCTACTCTCTCTACATCTTGTTTGTACTTTATTTTTATGCTTTTCTCTTCTTTTAGAATGTGATCTCCTTGAAGACAGGGACTGTCTGTGCTGCTTTGTAATCTCAGCACTTAGCAACATAATTATCGTTGTCCTTCATGATTGAAGAGGACCAAAATGACATCACGATCTTGGGGTACAGTGTGTCTGATTGTGGCTGGTCAGACCAAAATGAGCTGGAAAGGCAAGTCAGTCACAAATAGTCCATGTAAATATTTGGGGTGGATTCTCTAAATTTGTGTATCTTGCGTTTCTTTTGAGCCATTTCAATTCTGCTTTGCTCATAGAACATAGCACCTTCTCTGATGAGGGTATGCCATGCTGGGCAGTCCTGTGCCAATGTCTCTCATGTCTCACAATCAGTTCCAAAGTTTTTCAGAGACACTTTGAGAATGTCCTTGTATGGCCTTTTTCTGAGCACCATGTGAACACTTGCCTTGTGTGAGTTCTCCATAAAATAGTCTTTTAGGCAAGTGTATATTTGGCATTCAGATAACTTGGCCAGCCTATCAGAGTTATACTCTCCGCAGTAGAGTTAGAGCGCTTGGCAATTTAGTTCAAGAACTCCTCCCACCAACTTCTCTTCTCCTATTCCCATGCTGTGGAAGTCGGCTGAAGGCTGACTGTTATACCATTAAGCCAACTGGATCCGCTACAAATTCACATCACTTCAACAATTCAATTGAAGTCAATAAACATTTATTAAGCACTTACTGTGTGCCAGGCACTGTGCTAAGTCTTGAGATACAAATAAGGAAAAGACAATCTTTGTCTTCACAGAACTTGCAGTCTCATGGTGGGAGCCAGATGGCACAGCACTGGGCTGTAATCAAGATGACCCATTTCAGGAGTTCAAATCTGGCCTCAGACACTGACTTAGCTGTGTGACCTTGTGCAAGTCACTTAACTCTGTTTGCCTCAGTTTCTCATCTGTAAAATGACCTGGAGAAGGCAACGGCCAACCACTCCAATGTCTTTGCCAAAAAAACCCACAATAGAGTCACAAAGAGTCAGACCAAACAACAACCTCATGCGGAACGTACAATACATAAAGGAAGCTGGAAAGGAGAGGGGAACTGAGGGGCATCTGGCCCAAGGTCATGATTCTCTGGAGTCCAAACCTAGCTGAGCTGCTGATGGAAAGCAGAGACTTACCTAGAAAGTTCTAAAGCCCGCCTTTATTGTCTATTTTGCTAGGTGCTGGGGATACAAGATAAGAAACACCAGATGGCACCTGCCCTAATTACATTCTATTTAAGGAATTCACATGTACACAGAAAAGTAAATATATGGTAATTTGAGACTCACTAAAAACTTAAGAGACAAAGAAAAGCTTCCCTTAGAAGACAGTATCTGAAGTGAGTATTAAAGAAGAAAGCTAAGTGTTCCCAAAGGCAGACAGGGAATGAATTCCAGACATGGGGAAATAATGTGCGAATGAGCAGAGGCAGGGGATCAGGGAATGGCTAACTGTCCAAACTGACTAGCTGACAGTTTGTGAAAGGGAGTGTGATAGTCTGAATAGGGTTTGAATTAGTGCTGGAAATATTATACGAGAGAAACTTATGATGTAGTGGAAAGAACAGTGGTCTTGGAATCAAAGAACCTGGATTTGAATTCCAGCTCAGTCTCTTTCTTCCCATGTGATCACAGGCAAGTCTTTATTTTTTCATTGGGGCCTCAGTTTTCTCATTTGTAAAATGAAAGGGTGGGTTGGACTAGATGACCTCCAAAGGCTTTTGCAGCTCTAAATCTATGATCTTATGACTTAAAGAGGTTTACTGAAGGTCAGCCTGTGCATGTACTCAGAGGCTGGGTTTGGGATGCCAAGTTTGGGGAACAGCTTGTATTCCAATGTGGCTGGACATAATGTGAGAAGAAATAGAGAAGGGAAAGTTTGTAAAAGTAGGTCGAAGCCAGGTAATGAAGGTCTTTAAATTCCAGGCTGAAGAAATTGTATTTCATCCTTGAAGTCATTTTGAAAAATTTTGGCAAGAAAAATAATACGGTCAGATCCATAACTTAGGATAATTATTTTTGTAACTATTTCAAGGATGATCAGAGTAGGAAACTTCTTAAAAAAGAAGGACCAGTTAGGAAAGCATTGCAAAAGTCAAGATGAGTGGTGATGGCCTAAACTATAGTGGTGGTTGTATTAGTAGAGAGAAGGAAATGGATATGAAAGATGGCATAAGGACGGAATTGATAAAAAGATGGCAGGTCATTGGATGTGGGGTTGTAGAAGGGTGAATCAAAGATAACTCTGAGGTTGCAAACCTTAGGGACTAGATGGATAGAATTGCCCTATCCTAAGATGAAAGTTTGAAGGAGGGAAAGGTCTAGAAGGAAATTGATATGTACTATTTTAGATATGGTAAGTTGAAAATGCCAAAGCAACATCCAAGTAGAAATATCTAATAGGCATTTGGTATTGCAGGAGAAGAGTTGAGGAGTGAGACTACAACCTGAATTTGTAGATATGGAAATCATTTGAATAATGCTAATTGATCCCATAGATACAAATAAATTAACCAACCAATCAGCATTTATTAAGCAGAGGTCTGGGTGACATTGAGACCCATTTCCCTGTTCACAAGCTGGAGTACCTGGCTTTGAAGTGGATTGTCACTGAGAATTCCAAGACTATGTTTATGGAACAAGGTTATCAATGTGAATTGATGGCAACCAGCTGAAATATTCTGACCAAGTTAACAACAATAACAAATACTTATTAAGTGCCTACAATGTTCCAGGCACTGAATCAAGCACTGGAAATACAAAAAATGGCACAAAAAAACCCCCTCAGTTTGTAGTCTAAAGGGAGAGACAACATGCATACAACTATGTACAACAGTGGACAGCTGGGTAGCAGTGGAGAGAGTGCTGGACCTGGAATCAGGAGGACCTGAGTGTCTGGTCTCAGACACTTACTAGCAGTGTGACCCTGGGCAAGTCATTTAACCCTTTTTGTTTGTTTCTTCATCTGTAAAAATGAACTGGAGAAGGAAATGGCAAAATTACTCCAATATCTTTGTCAAGAAAAATCCCAAATAGGGTCATAAAGAGTTATACATGACTGAAACTACTGAACAAAATGTACAGACAACATAAATTGGATAATAAAGGATAAATTGGAAATCTCAAAGGGAAAAGCACTAGCACTAAGAACAAGGAAAAAGATTTCTTCTAAAAAGTGAGATTTCTCTAAGACTTGAAGAAAACCTTCAGAGGCAAAGGTGAAGGAGAGCATTCTAGCTTTTGGGGACCATCAATGAAAATGCACAGTTGGGAGATAGAGTATCTTTTGTGAGGAACAGCCAGCAATGTCACTGGATTTCAGAGAATATGGAGAGGAATAAGGTATAAGAAAACTAGAAAAGTAAGGATAGACCAGGTTACATTAAAAGTCAAACAGAGGGTTTTATATTAAAGTCTGTAGGTAAAAGGGAGTCATTGGAGTAAATTAAATAAAGAGGGGTAACCTGGTCAAATTTGTCCTTTGATAGATCATTCTGAAAGCTGAATGTAAGGTGGATTGTAGCAGGAAGAGCCTTAAGGCAGGCAGACCCATCAGCAGGCTATTACAACAGTCCAGTGGTGAGATGAGAACCTGCACTAGAATAGTGGCAGTGTCAAAGGAAAGAAGGGGTCATATTTGAGAGATGTGGCAAAGCTGAAATTAGGGGGAGGAGTGAGAGATAGTGAGGTATCCAGGATGACTCCTAGGTTTTGAGCCTCAAGTACTGGAAAGATGACAATGCCCTCCTAGTGGCTTTTTACGTGCTTTCATAACCCATATGTCCAAAGTCATCCAAAGCTTTATTGGCCATAGATCACCATGTGCACTGAGTTGCACCAAGTGCTTCCTCGTATCATGTGGGGAATCAATGGCAGTCCAGTACAACATTCTGTTGTAACACTTCTGTTCAAGTCCCAATCTCTAGCACTGACTCAACAATCAAGTGTCTTCAGAGGATTGGCACTTGAATCCTTTGGCATCACATCCTTAAGTCTCAACTTGTCCACGAGACATTTGCTTTCTTCACCAGCCCTCCACTGACAATTGGGGCACAAGAAGTTGACTTAGTGAAGCAAAGGAAAATTAAAAAGGGGGAGGGTTGGAGGTGAAAGATAATGAGTTAACTTTGGGATATGTTGAATATAAGATACCTACAGAATATCCAGTTTGAGATGTCTGATAGGGAGTTAGAAATGAGAGACTAGAGGTCAGGAGAGAGGTTAAGGCAGGATTAACAGATCTGAGAATCATCTGCATAAAGATGATAACTGAATCCATGGTCCAAAGAAAGGTAGCAGCACTAGCCAACTATGAATTCAGTATGCACTACTGATCATGGAAGACCAATGTGGATGCAAACACCCTTTCCAGAAGGCCACAAGATGTCAAAAGCAGCTAGGTGGTGCTGAAGAGAGAGCACTAGACCTGAAGTCAGGAAAACCTGAGTTCAAATCCAGCCTCAGATACTTACCAGCTGTGTTCCTGGGCAAATCAGTTCACTTCTGTCTGTCTCAGTTACCTCCCTGGATTGTTGTAAGAATCAAATGAGATAGCATTTGCAAAACACTTAGCACAGTGCCTGGAACATAGTAGGTGCTATTTAAATATTTCCTTCTTTTTCCCACAAAATTTGGTGATCACCTAAAGAAAGTGTGAAAGGCCAAATGTAACTTCAAGGAAGCTGGATTATAAGCAGATGGTAGGACAACTGAAAATTTGGGACTAATCCTTGACAATATTCTAGCAGCATATGTGAACCTCTCTTCACTGAATCAACCTTCTTTGCCTTATACTTGTCTGCAGAGAACCAGTAAAGAGAACAAATGACTGGTGAAGGACCATGAAATGACACAAGCCAAGAATCATGACTGTGATACCAAAAGACTTAACTGTTAGTTCCCTGATCTAACATGACAGAAGTTGGAACCATACAGTGGAATACTCCTATGGATTGTCATTGATCTGGTACACGGTATGAGGAACCAGCTGAGGCTTCCCAGTACCAGCTTTGTATGTATCATGTACCATATAACCTATAAACAACAGATCTTAGCACCTCCCCAACAAAAAAGAAAATCCTTTTGATGTCACCAACAAGTGTGACTTCTGCTTGTTGCACACAGAGAAAAATGTTACCAACTCATGCTGCATATTTAATGAGTAAGTACTAGCAAACCTTTGAAATTTGTCCTCACTGACTTTCAATTTTTGAAAGGCAGTATGAACATAAGTCATATATTGATAGTCACTGACTACTTTACAAGTTATGCATTGGCATATCCATCTAAGAACCAGAAAACATCCACAGTTGCTAAAGTATTGTGAGGACAGAGTAATTATTCAGTATATAGCCTTCTTTTTATGGTCGATTTGGACCAAGGTGGAGACTTTGAAAGATATGTTAGCTTTGGCTAGCATCAAGAAGTCTAAAACAAGTCCTTATCATATTCAAGGGGATCCAAAAGCCTACCATTTCAGTGACTCACTGATGAGAAAATTAGGGACACTGAAACTAGAACAAACATTTCAGAAGAGCCAGAATATGACTCTCCTTGGAACATGTGAACAATTCTATCATGAATCATGCTACTTACTCCACACCCTGTAGTAGTTGTAGGTGTTTTTGGTAGTTTTCACTTGTGTCCAACTCTTCATGACCCTATTTGGTGTTTTCTTGGTAAAAATACTAGAGTGGTTTGACATTTCCTTCTTCAGCTCATTTTACAGATGAGGAAACAAAGTTAAGTGACTTGCCCAGGATCACATAGCTAGTAAGTGTCTGAGGTCAGATTTGAATTCAGGGAGATGAGTCTTCTTGACTCCAGGCCTGGCACTCTATCTGCTGTAGTGCCACCTAGTTGCCTCATTCTATACTCTACCTGCTGATAGTAATTTGGATATGAACCAATTGATCCTCCAAGGATGGAGAGAGTATAGACAGACTTGACCAGTATAAGTCTTGGCTGAGAATGTGGTTAAATGATACTTGTTACCTAGCTATAACTTCAGCTCAGAAGGAGACCAAAAGAAATAAACGCTAGTGTGATGCCCATGTTTATTATTCAAGACTTTTAAAAAGGTGAGAGAATTCTATTGGAAAAATCTCAGTGTTCATAGGACACACAAGTTAACAGAAGGATAGAATGCTATTTATGTCTGTTTGTGGAGAGACTGGGCAACTCACTTGTTTGTAAATGACACCTGAAGCTGGCAGGGACTCTATAAATATAATTATTGTTAATTGTTGAGTAAGTTGAGATTTTTGATGGATAAGCTGAAACTGAGGGACCTCAGTGGACTCTAAGCAAAAAAAGACTTTCTGCTAGTCATGCAAGGATCCAGACAGTAGGTTTAAAAGTCACTTAGTATGAAAATTCTATGTACTATACTACAATAACCAGTTGTAGCAATGAAAAAGGACTGAACTCCAGAAGCAACACCTTTTCACCTGATACTTTAGCCTCAGTATGACCAAGGGTATGGACATACCCCTCAGAATGCAATAACAATACTAGCCAGCCTGGGTCCTCATCAAATTTTAATATATACTACATTTCTCATGAAGGCAGTTAGGTGGCACAGTGGATAGAGCATGTGGCTTGGAATCAAGAAGACTTACCTTCATGAGTTCAAATTTGGGCTGAGACACTTACTAGCTATGTGACCCCTGGGCAAGTCACTTACTCCTGTTTCCTCATCTGTAAAAATGAGGTGGAAAAGGAAATGACAAACCACTCCAGTATTTCTGCCAAGAGAATCCCAAATCACAGTGAGTCGGACATGACTGAAATGAAGCAACAGCAAAAGTAATTCTGATAAGGCTTCTGATCAGTCGGGCAGGTCAGCCAGCACAAGGAGAGCTAAGGCTACCCAGCCAGGGACCAAACAATCTTAATATAACCCAGGTGAAGATGCTCAAAAGGTTACACAGATACCCAAACAGTAATGCTTACCCTGAAACAGTATCTTGAATGTATCTGTGTGTGTATTTATTGATGCATGTTACTATGTACTTAGTATGTATTTCATTGTTATTTTGGTCATTTGGCTTAATTGCTTTGTGTTGATATTGTGCCTGTGTTGTCACTACATTTGTTGCTTTAGCAACATGCATAGCTTTACTATTTTGTTTGCTTTTAAGTAGACCTACTTTTATCATTGCTTCACATTTGTTTGTTGTTATGCATTTTGTATTATGGTTATGCATGTTCTGGCATAATATGGACACAGAGTGTATCAGTTAGATACTGGCTACTAAAACAACTGTCAAGTGAGGTTTTGCATAGTGTGAAAGTCTATCGTATCTATTATTGTTGTAATAGCAATCCAGGGTGATTGCCTGAGACTCTTAGCTAACCCTCCTTGCTCTGTTTGGCACTGATACACTTGATGCTATGCTGAAGTATTTTTTTAAGTCTCATTAGATATTTGCCAATTGCATATAAAAAAATTTCAACATTAATTTCCTTAAATTTGGAATTCCAAATTATCTCTCTCCCACTCCTCCTTTACTCTTTGAGAAGGTAATCAATATGATATCAATTATACTTCTGAAGTCATGCAAAACATTTCCATATTATATGCTGTAGTATTTTAGATGCCAAGATCCTGCAGTTGATTTTGAAAGGAATTGAAAAATTCCTAATCCCTGGAACACAATCAGGCTCAGAGACTAAGTAGCCTCCATAGGCTATAAGTCTCCTGGAACATGTAAGTCAGCATCTTGACAGAAATATCACATGATTTGGGAACAGAACTTTTGAGATTCAGCAAGTCTGCAAAGTTTGAGAGAAAGTAGGAGAGTGAGCATGTTAGGAGTAGAAATCTGTGTCTTAGATGGCAGAGAAGCAGTTGGGATCCACATGGCAGTAGATGGGGCAACCATAGTTTTCGTATAGTGACTTCCCTTAACAACAGACACACAGGGACAAGGGAAGACAATGGTGGTAATTGGAGAGTCTGCTCAGGAAGCTTTGACCTAATCCATTTTTCTGATGTAGGCCAGTTCACCCCTCTTCAGGCTGCTTGTTAGTCCTTTGCTCTTGGGGACTGTGAGGGCAAGCAAAATAGGATCTTTTGCTGTTTTTGTTTGTACCAAGAAGTATAATGCCCCTAAATAATGTGATTAAGGAGGATCTTTCCCACCTATGGTCGGGCCTGGGAAGATTTGTACACCTTTTGTTAATGAAGCACTGGTTCTCAAGGGATGTGATGCCCTCTGGCTCTAAAAAGTGTATAAATACTCTGAGGTACGGTTTTATTTTGGGGCTTAGTTTTTGAAAGAAGGTTTATGTGCCAGATGAGAGACTCTGGGAAGCCTCTAAGGAGCCGCCTTGCCCCCCCCCCCCCAGCTTTGAAAACCCAGTTGTCAGTGCTTGCCTCTCTGGTAACTATGGATAGACAGTTGGACCTCTTTGTTGAATTGTGATGTATGTATTGATTATGGTCAGACAGAGGAAGCCATGTCTGTTGATCTTCGATTTCTCTGTATTTTCTCTGAAGTTCAGGGTGCTGACTTTTTCCTCTGAACTAACTGAATGATATGTATGCTTGATTAAAGTGATTGTTAACTCCTCAAAAGTTGCCTTTCCTTTTAGAGAAGCAGATCAAAGAACCTGTGTTAGCAGACCCCCCTGTGTATGTTGGGGTCTTGCATATAAGCATCAGTTGCTTACTGATACAGGGACTCAATATATTGGTACTGGACTTAATTGGATAACTGTATGGCTTAGCCCTATTCTGCCTAGAATTTCCAAACTCAAGAGATTCACCAGCCTCCGTCTCCCCAACAGCATGCACCACCTTGCCCAGCTCTTTATAGTGACCTTTGCTCTTTCTCTGCAGAAAAGTTCAAGTCAACTAAGACACATATTTGCTTGGATATTTTAATTGTGGCCCAAGAAATTGGCTGAGTAATTCACAGGATGTACAGGCTAGAAGCTCTCTATCTCAAATTTTCAGCTTGAAGGGAAGGACTACATGATCCCTGGGGATTAATAAACTATTGTTTAGTTATGTGAATGATTCTATAACTCTTCCAACAAGCAGAACTTTAAACACTTGGGTGTTTACTTTCTTTTCACTTAGAAGAATGAGTTTGCTGTAACCAAGGATATAGCTGAGAGCATAAACACTGATCGCTGGAGCTAAAATTATTACCTGGAGGGATGGAGGAGAGAGTAAGAAAGTAAGATCTTATTTTCATTTCATTCTGCTCTCCCCTCCTCCCACACCTCTGGGCTGTCGCTATGTACATTGATACCTAGGGGTTCCATAAGGGGGAAAAGACAGAGAGAGAGACAGACAGAGACAGAGAAACAGAGACAGAGACAGAGAGACAGAAAGAGAGAGAGACAGAGGGAGAGAAACAAAGAGAGATTAGATAGATAGATAGATAGATAGATAGATAGATAGATAGATAAAATAGATAGATATACACACATACATACACATTACAAGATGATTTGGTAAGGAGTGTACTAATAACTAGGAGTATGAAAGAATCAGAAAAGACTTTGTAGAAGAGGGTGCTTTATTTAATCCTTAAGGAAACCAGGGATTCCAAAAGGCAAAAGTGAGGAGGAGGACTGCCCAAATTCCAAACATGAGGGACAGCTAGTGCAGAGGCACAGAGAGGGAAGATGAAACATCATGGGTACAGAATAGCAAATAAGCCAGTATGGCTCAATAGCACAACCTATAGAGGGAGTGATGGAAAAGACTAGAAAGATAGGAAGGGGCCGGATTGTACAGGGATTCAAGGACCAGACAAATGAGTTTGTATTTAATCCTAGGTGAGATAGGAAGACCCTGGAGTTTATTGACTAGAATAGGAATAGTCAGACCTGCACTTTTGGAAAATGACTTTGGCTGATATGTTGAGTAGGGATTGGAATGGGGAGAGGCTTGAGGTTGGGAAGTCAGATAAATTGACTATTACAGTCATCCAGTTAAGAGTTGATGAAGTCATCAGTTAAAAGATATAGTGTTGAGGGAAAAAAGACAATCCCAGGTCAGAGACTTTTGGTACACACATGGTTAGGGGACAGAATATTGGCAGGGATTGAAGTAGATGGTCGCAGTGGTCCCTTTGGGCACTAGAGTTATTATTGAACCCATGATCCTGGGGCAACCCCTTCATTTTATAATCAAGAGGCACAGCTAGGGGCAATGATTTGCTCACAGTCACAGAGCTAAAAGTCATTTAGGAACTGTAACCCCTGTGTCTCAGCTCCCAACCTAGCGTTCTTTCCATTACCCAATGCTGCTTCCTTAGCTCCTGAAAAGCTGGAAAAGTTAGCACTGAACTGTGTCTTGAAATAAGGATAGAATTTCTGTAGGCAGAAATATAAAAACTTTCTGGCCAGGCGGAAATGGTATGAGTACAAGGGAAAAATACAGAAAGTATGTTTGGGGAATGACAAGGACATTGGTTTGACTGGAATATCATTCCTTCGGGGGGTAGAGTGGGAAGAGAAAGCAAGCTTCCTTCAGACACGTGTATTAAGGTATGAAGCCACCTACTGAAAGCAATTAGGAGGCATGTGGTAACTATTTTAAGAAGCTGTTTTAGCAGAATAGTGGGATAGAAGCCAGATTTCCATGGGTTGGAGAAAAGCACACATAATAAACAAGTGGAAATAGTGAGTACATACCATTTTTTTTTTAAGTGAGCTATGAAAAAAAGGAGGGAAATAAGTATCTGCTAGAAGATGCTGCCAATGAAGTAAGGATTGATTTTTTTTTTTTCAAACTAGGAAATATTTTTGCATGAATTTTTTTGCAGGACAGAGGAAGGATAGAATAGGGACTTGGATATGAAAAGGGTAAAACAGGTTTGGCATAGTCATTGAGGGCAGTGTGCTAGGAAATACATAAAGGAAGAATGGTCATGTTGCTGAGCAGCACAGAATCCCCTATTGAAGTTTGATGAAGAGATGAATCGCTAAATTAATTAATGAGTGAGTGAGTGAGCAAATGAACAAGCATTTACTAAGCATTTTCTTTTTTTTTTTAGCATTTCTATTTAATTCAACAAATCTTTATTTTTATTAAATATAAGGTAGAATATATGTACAAACATATACAGGTAAATATATATACACATACAATACACATGCATACACACACACACACACACACACACACACACCTTATCTGCCTCTTTTATTTGATTTTAAAATCCTTTTTAAGCACTTCCAGGAGGACTTTTTGAAATTCATATTTCTCTTTGAGGCTTTGCAAATAGGCATTTTGACACTGTTTTCCTCTTCTGGCCTTATATTTTGATCTTCCCTTTCACCATACTAGCTTTCTATGGTCAGGGTTTTTTTTTGTTTGGTTGGGGTTTTTTTTGCTCACTTTCTATCCCATTTCATGAATTATAAAGTTGAGTTCTGCTCCTGGGGCACAGGGGCACTCTCCCAAGCTTCTTGAGCCAAGGGCCTGGTCACTGGCTTGCTACAACAGCTCACCTGTTACATCCAGGCTGGAGGCCTCACAGCCCATCTGCTTTATGGCAGGCTGCTGAGCCAGGTTGCTGATCTGTGCTGGGGCTAGAGGCCTCCCACTGGCTTGCCTAGTTGCTGCCTGGGTTGCCCTCCCTTATTACTCATATGAGAAAGACCTATCCTGCAGTCCTCCTAAGTTATCTTTGAGTGGGATAGACTTAGTGAAGACTCCTCAGATTGTAATTTTTGGTGTTGAAGTTTGCAGTCAGGCAACTTGTACGCGTATACGACCCAGCGGTAAGCGCGGGGTGGGGCCTGGGGGTCAATTCGTTGAGTCTTAGACAGACTCGGGGAGAAGGTGACGACTCCCAACCAAATTAGTGGACTGCGGGACCCCAGGGTGAAGGGCTCCCCCAAAAACGTTTGCTGGGTGACTGCTGGTGACGGGCGACCCTCACCTGAGAGCTGGCAAGAGAGCTAGCAGGAGAGCTAGCAAGGGAGCTAGCATAATTCGTTGAGTCTCAGACTCGGAGGTGTTGGCAACAACCCTTGACCAAAATGGGACAAAAGCAGTCCAAGAATAGAGCTTCGGAGTGGAGTCAGGAAAAAATACTGGTAAATAGTCCCTTGGGAAACCGATTACAAAATTGGCATGAATTACCAAAATTATAGAAAAAAAGAATGTAGAAGAAGATGATTAAGTATTGTTGTTTCATATGGGGTGAAAAGACATCGGAGGAGGAGGCACAATCTGGCCCAAATATGGTTCCTCCGAGGACTGGGTGTGACAAAAATTTAAACCTATATGTCCTATTCTATTCTGTTAAATGTTTTGTCTGTATATGTTGTGTTGGTATTTCTGTGTGAATGAAAGTCTGTGTGTCTCTGTTTTTATCTGATAAGGCTGTAAATTTAGCCAGCCAGCCAGCAGGAGCAGAAAGGCTGAGCTGAACTGTCCTTGAAATTCCTGTTACTCCCTTTCTTCAGCCCCTCCAGACTAGTTTCAGAGGGGCGGAGGGACAAGGAGAGAGAGAAAGGAAAAAAAAAAATCTTTTTCCCTCAGACCTAAGAGGCATGCTAGCGACCAATTAACCATTTCCTGCCTCACCCAAAAGAAGAAATTTTAGTGTAATGGGAAATAACAGAAAGTTAAGTGAATTCATTCTGGTCGTATTTGGAATTGTGAATAGGTGAAATGTGTCATTCTTAATTTAATGCTTCAGATAGGTTAGAATTTATTAAAGTTTGGTGGAAGTAAGCAGAAGATTAGAAAGTAAAAAAATCTCAAGTAAGCAACTTAGAGCTGAGAGTTTTGGATTTAGGTTTAATTAGATCAATATATTTGATGCCAGACAATGTATTTAAAGTAAAAAGATAATAAGTTTAGGTTTTTCTTTTTCTTTGCAGAGTGGGAGGGCCAGAAAGGGGTGGCCTTGGGAATCCTGGCACAAATAAGAGGAGGGCAGAGACACCCAGGAGCATTTCTGCCAAAAATGTTAGATCCAGTAACAAAGGATAGGTATTTGTTAGATGCAACATTAATCTAATGTAACTGGAGTCAGTTCAAAACCAGCCTCAGACGCTTGCCAGCTTGTCATGCTGGGGAATGTCCCTGAACCGTTTTTGCCTCAGTTTCCTCATCTGTAAAATGAGCTGGAGAAGGAAAGGGCCAACCACGCCAGCCTGGGTGGGACCCGGTAGGGCTGCCCCCAGCCCCAACATTCCAACTTGATGACAGACCCACCCTGCCCACCTGCTGCCCCACGCCCCCAATGCCCTCACTTCTCATGTACGTGCGTCCTTGGCCCGGAGGGGTCTGTGGGGCGTCCCACCACAAGCCCCCCTGAAGCCCCGACAGCTCGTGGTGCCCCAGCCTTGGCCAACAAAACCCCAACGGGGTCACGAAGTCAGGCAGGACGGGACGGCCGCCAACAAGAAAGACCCGACGTTGGCTTAGGGGACGGGCGAGTAATGAGACAGATCAATAACCAAGGACGTGAATAAGGGGGGGGAGGATCCATCGGAGCGCGTTCATTAAGTGAGGACCAGCACTGACAACAAGCGCCTGCTGCGGGCCAGAGCCCGCGCTAAGCCCGGGAACAGAGGAGAAAGAGCGCGCTGCCCTCAAGGAGCCGTGAGCGGAGACCAGGAGGCCGAATCTCCGCGAGGGGGGCGGGGAGCGGGCGGAGCCCCGGACTTTCCTCCTCCAGCCAGCAGGGGGAGACGTGCTGGGGAAGCGAGCGGGGCCGGCTTTTCTCGTCTCCTCCCGGCGCTACGACAGACTGCGCAAGCGCGGGCGTGCTGACGCAGCGTGCTGACGCAGCGTGCTGACGCTACGTCCTGACGCCACGTCCGGTCAAGATGGTGCGGGTGGAGCACGTTGTGGCGGACGCCGGGGCCTTCCTGCGGGACGCGGCGCTGCAGGCACGAGGAGCTCGGGCCCGGGAGCGGAGGGGAGGGAAGATGGGGGGCGTCCTCCCGAACGCTGGGGCCGGGGAGGGGTGGGGGCGCTGGGAGGGAGGCAGCGCTCCTCCCCCGCCCCCTCGCTGACCCTCCGACCCCCCGCAGGACATCGGGAAAACCATCTACACCATCCGGGAGGTGGTGACCGAGATCCGCGACAAGGCGACCCGGCGGCGCCTCGCCGTGCTGCCCTACGAGCTGCACTTCAAGCAGCCCTGCCCCGAGTACGTGAGGCTGGGTGAGTGCGGGCCCTCCCCTGCACCTGGACTTCCGGGACGCCTCTCCTGCGTCCCTCACCTGGGCGGGGTGACGTGGTCGGGCCGAGTCCGCGGGGCAGAAGCGTCTGCTTCTTTAAGAGAGTGAACGGCAGGTCCTTCAGGGCAGGGACAGCATCCCTAGCACCTGAACTGCCCAGTACCTGGAATACAGTAGGCGCTGAATAAGTGCTGCTGGATGGATAGAAAGAGAGAAGTACGTATTACACAAGTGACAGGACGAAGGAGAAATCAGACAAAGCGCTGAGAACGTTTTTTGGAGGAGAGAATGTTGACCTGGGGGATTGGGAAGGCTCCTGGAGGATGAGCCACCCAAAGGGTGGTCTGGAAGCAAAAGGAAAGGAGTCTGAAAGGGTGAGAAACAAGAAAGCATTACATCCCCGCCTTGGGAAATAACTTGTGCAGATGCCTGAGGTGTGAGGTGGCGTGTAAAGTTCAGGAGAGCCAGAGTCTAGTGGGGCTGGGACGTCAAGTGGAGTAATAATGGGAACTAAGGCTGGGAAAGCAGGCTTTGAGCACCAGCAAAGGAACTTGGTATTTTATGCCTTTGGCAGTGCCTCCTTTCTACCAACATATTTTATTTGGGAGCAAATATTAGAGATTACTTGGTCAAACCTGTTGCTTAGGATAGTGGTTTTGGCACCTGAGGGAAGGAAATATTGGAGAAGAGACAGACAGGGCTCAGGACATCAGCTAATAGGCTAAGATAATATGGTCCAAGGAATCAGGGACAGTGTGAGTTAGGGAAAGGGAATCATTTCCAGATATGATATGGGAAGACTCAATAATAGTTGGTCATTGATCAGTTTTGGGGGAGAGGACTGTCAGGAGAAGGGAACAAGATGTTGAACCTGGTTAACTGGGACAGGTGGGAGGTAGAGTGGAAGACAATAACTACAGTTCTGGACATGTTGAGTTTGGAGGTGCAAACAGGTTGTTCTTCAGTTAGCTGGTGAATTGGGACTGTTTCAGAAAAGAGATTAGGGTTGTTAATCTCAAATTGGGAGTCATCTGCATAGGACTAGTATAAAAAAACCTATGGGGGCTGGTGAGATCACCAAGAGGTAGTGTTGGAGGGAAGGGTGGCCCTGAGTAGCCATGGGGTATAGCTTTGATTAGGGAGTGAGAAATAGATGATAAACTAGTAGAAGAGATGGCATGATGGACAGACCCAGAGGAGAACCCTGAGATAGTTCTCCATGAAAACCAAGGGAGGAGGGGGGTGGAGTGGGAAGAGATAGATAATACTGCTGAAAATTAAAGGCAGGTCAGTGATAATACAGCATCTCCCTTTGTGTATTACTTTTCAGTAGAGGGCTGATGACAGAAACCAAATTACTAGGAAAATATCAAGAAGTGAGTAGATGGTAAAGAACTAGCAGTGAGTGAAGTTAATTCTAGTAGGTTAACAAAGGTAGAGAGATAAGATTAGCTTGAGGAAGTGGAAGGGTAAAGTGAAATGTATGTATTTAAAATTAATCAATAAACACATATTAAGGGCCTCTGGTATGCCAGGCACTGTGATACTTGCTGGGGATGCCAAAGAGGCAAAAGAGCTCCCTCAGGGAGCTTACTGTGTAATAGGGAAGACCACATGCAAATATACACAAAGTGAGCTATATACAGGATAAATAGAAAATAATTAACAGAGGGAAGGCACTAGAATCCAGAGGGTTTAGGGAAGACTTCCTGCAGAAAGTAGGATTTTAGTTGGGACTTAAGTCTGGAGTGAAGAAGGAGGAGCATTTCTGGGCATGGGAGGAAATGTCCTTAGCCAAGAAATGGAGGGTCTTATTTGTGGGATAGCCAGGAGGCCAGGGTCACTGGATGGAAGGGTACTTGTTGGGGAGTAAGGTATAAGAAGACTGGAAAGGTAAGAGAAGGCTAGTTTATAGGCAGTAGATGATGAAGGACTTGGTCCATTAGATTCGGAGAGATGGAAGATACGGGATTGGTGGTAGAACAGTGATCCAAGGGAGCACTCATCAGAAAACAGGAGGGTACAGAAAGAGGGGCTGGCCTCATCTTCTGCCTCCTCCTCTGAAGCACAGGAGAAGCTTTGGAGAGAGCACAGGAAGACGTGTGTGGGCAGTTTGATTTCCTGAGGTAGTAGGTGACTGTGCTGAGAGCAGCAGAAGAAGGTGGACTTGAATAATCTGGATGGAACAGCTGCTGCTAGAAAGGCCTCTGCCATAAGTGTGGCGTGTTGGAGAATTAGAGAAGCAAAACTTTGGAACAGACACTTAGGAATGAGCTGGAGAGTCGAGGCCATGGGATTACCAGATTGGGATTATCTAGCAACAGGTCAGGGGTTAGACGGCAAATGTTTTGGCTTTTGTCACTCTGACGTGCTGCTTTTTTGATCATGTTGCCATGCTGTCCTAAAGCTAAGATCCGTGGATAATGAGCTGTTCTCCTCAGACCACTTGTCATCTCCCTGGAAGAATGGAAAGTTAAATTGCATTATTTAGCCACAACCTGTTCCTAGACCTGAAAACTGTTCTTTCTTTGACCTGATCTGATGATAGTAATTCTCCATGTTGGTTGTAATTGAAACCAAAGAACTTTTAAGTAAAATTCAAAAATCTTGAAGTGGGCAGAGCTCCTAGCTGTAAGGGAAGAAAAAGTTATTTTTTTTGATGATAGATTTCGTTTTTGTATTACCTACATTTCCAAATGAATCCAAACCCCTCTACCTCCCAGAGCCCCATTTCATACAACAAAGAATAAAGAGAACAATTTCTCAAAATTAACCACATTGAAAAACATCTGACATCACTTCCAGTATTATGTATATATTATTACGTACTATATTATGTATTATTTTCCCAAAGGTTTTAATTTTTCTTTAATACTATCTATTTTTAGTTAATTCCTGTTGTAGTCACATGCTTTCCAATAACAGAGTGGTCGCCTCTTATTTATAGTGACTGAATTTTCCAAGAAGACTGGTGATTACCCCAGCCTTTCAGCTACAGATATCCAAGTGTTGGCCTTGACTTACCAGTTGGAGGCAGAGCTTGTGGGGGTGGCTCACCTGAAGAAAGAGCCAGAAGCAAAGGTATAGGATCCCTTATGGTCATGCTTGAAGCGAATGATGGGTCATTGTCTTTCTTTGGGGAAGGTCAAGAAAAACGGCTTTCTTAATTTAAATTTGAACTCATGATAGGCCTGCAATTCACTGCCCACAGGGATTGGTAAACCAACATGATCATTTTGATCACTGTTTTGGTGAATTTGGGATCATGTCTGCTTGAAATTCCTCCTTGAGGGCTGTAGGGCAGTGTTATCCCGTATTTCTAAGAGCTGTGCCCTGCCACGTATAATAAGTAAATCTTCATCTCACGGTCATCTGCCAAGTTCTGGCTTTAAAGGTGCTTCGTGTGCAGTGGTGTGTGTGGGAGCAGAGGTGGGTGCTGTGTCCTCACATTGTTTTCTTGCTCAGAGCTGTCCCTGTTGTACTGCAGGTTAAAGTGAGTTCGTCAGTGCTGCATCCAGAAAATCCTCTCCATGTTCCTGGTTTTCACTTGCCTTCCAAGGTAATCTTTTGTGCTGACTGCTGAGGGGCTATGTAGGACATCACTCTGTGGGCAGCATTCACTCTGATTTTTATGTTCTGCTGTGCAGCAAACCTGCCTCGTTCTCATTTGCCATTCTCAGTCATTTTCTTTGTCAAAATTTCAGCCCAAACTTCCAGAGGAAGCAGTATGTCATGTGCCTCCTGCTGCCGAGCCTGCTGAGAACCTAGAGTATAATTCCTTTCTGTTCTGGAGAAACCCTTTGCCCGATATTGATGTGGATCTTCAGGAGTTGATGGTGAGGTTTCTCCCTTAATCCTTGCTGGCAGCAGAGTAACTTAGTAATTCCTCACTCAATTCTCCTATATGTTGTATTTTTATGAATTCTTAATTTTCTAGGCTGGAGAAGAACAGAGTGTCCTAAGTGAGGAAGAAGGTAATGGACGAGGACAAAAGAGTGAAGGTAGTGCTGAGGAGGATGAGGATGAGGATGGGGATGATGAAGATGAAGATGAAGAAGAAGATGGAGGATGGATAACACCCAGCAATATTAAACAAGTCCAGCAAGAACTGGGGCAGTATGATAGTCCTGATAATGTCCAGGTTGGCTGTGTAACCACAGACTTTGCTATGCAGGTAAGGTAATAAATAAGCAATCTCTGAGCTAAGCTTTTGGGAGGTTTACCACTCTGATTTGTGGCTCACTTTTACTTTATCAAAGAACATTTCATTCACTTTTTGTCTTTGGGACTTGAATGCTTTGGCAGTTGTCTCATGAGTTAATAAAATCTGAGCATACATAAGCCATATTCTTTCATAATCAAATACACTGTTTTTGTGGTAACACTTTCTTTAAAATCTGACTAAACCCTGAAATATGAATGAGGAATCAAAGCTTTAAACTGGTCCATACAACAGTTTAACTAAGTGATACCATTATATAGACACGAGTCCTTGGAAAACTGGTGATTCTATTCATAGGGATGGTCATAGCCCTCACACACAAAAGCATTTGAAACTATGGAAATATTCTGTGCCCTTTTCTTCAGTCTCATGGATTTGGTAAGGTATATTAAACCCACTTTTCTTTAGGAAAGCCCTGCTCAAATGATAACAGGGGTGGGAGGCATATCCCCCTATTTTTGCTGTTTTGACTCATTGGGGTGTTGTGAGGTTCAACTCTGTTTGAACTTTCTGATTGCAGAATGTTCTGCTCCAGATGGGGCTCCATGTGCTGGCAGTGAATGGGATGCTCATCCGAGAGGCCAGAAGCTACATACTGCGTTGTCATGGCTGCTTCAAGTACGTGGAGCTAATTGAATTTTAGATGAGGAGATGCTTGGTCTTTCTTATACCTGTTGTGGCAGAACCCTCAATGCTTGAAGGGAGTTGATATGAGTCCGTTACTGCTAAGTTAGTGTAGTGTTTGTATGTGGCAGCATTGTGGAGGAAGTAGAGCTCACTGCCTGCGCAGTAACAATCTCTAGGTCTGAGGAGAATACTGCCACAAGACTTGGACAAACAAAAGTACAAGATTATGTATAAATACTTTGTCCTTCGGTTCAATTGAACAAACACAAACAAAGCCACATGCTGAATTCTGCGAATGTTCACTTGGCATGCCAGAGGATGTGGGATTAGTCGAGGAGTAGGAAGACAAACAAGTTGTGCAGCCAAGCTAGCGCCAGGCAGTCCTCCCACCTGGGACACACAGGGTAATAAGCAAGCACCTAGGGAAAGGAAGCACTTTAGCATGGGGAGCTGCAGCCATTCTTCTTCCCATTTGTTTTGTAGACAGTGGTAGAAGATAATGTAAGGAAACTTTTAGGCCACTGCTCTCATTTGCAGAGGAAGAAATTTAAACTAGTTTAAAATCTCAGATAAAGGTGACACACACTTTTTAAAGTAGTAGCCAGGTGGCACTCCACTAGTAGGTCATCCAGTCCTCTCTCATGTTTAGCCTTTGAAAGACACCAGCAGGGACTTTCAGGGTGCATAAGTAAAGCAGTGGCCCTTTCCTCCACCATGCAGTATGTCTGTTAGTGGGGAGCAGTGTCTGCCCTCCGTCGTACACAGTCTTCTTCCTCCTAAGACAGCTACTCTTTTTATTTCCTGCTGTAGTATGGATGGACAGTAGTGGTATATCTGGAATTATCTTTTCTGTAAACCTTTTTATATTTCTAATAAGTTTAGTTCCCCAAATTTGTGCTCATTCTCCTGAGAGCTTGTGCAAGATCTCCATTCTTAGGAAATCAGCTCTGGACATAAGAAATAAGTGCTTACACAAGTGAGTAACCCTCTTAACTCTGCATAAGAGGTGTGAGGAGCATCTTGGCATGCATTATGTATACATGGCTCACTTTACTTAGTGCTAGGGAGGGGTGACGGGTTAGGTCAGAGACTATATCTGCTTTCAAGGCATTTATCTTCCAGATGAGGGGTAAGACAATAATATGGGCAGGTATGATCTTACCTGGTAGGTGCATTGGAGAATTCTGAAACTGAATATAAGGGCACAGAAAATCAGGGTTGATTTGGGGGATCAGAGGAGGCTTCCTGGAGGAGGGGACATTTGAAATGAACTCAGAAGGAACTTGGGGTTGGGGACAGTTATGGAATTCAAACCTCCCTTACTTTACGGAAAAAGGAAACAGTCCCAGAGCAGCAGTGACAGGTGCTAGTGGCAGAGCTGGAGCCACAATGGAGGCCTTCTGACCCAGTCCAGCATTCTTTTCAGCCATACCATGCCAGCTGCACTTTATTGAAATTCTGCATGTTGTAGGGATTGGGTGATCTCTCATCTGGATTCTCTATTATTTCCTGTTAGTCTCAAGTACAGTGATTGTATTCTCTGCTTTCATATTCTCACAATCCCAGGCACATAGTAAGTATAGAAATAATCAGGGAACTCTTTGCAGAGTGCTTTGTTGTTCAGTCATGTCCTACTCTTTGTGACTCCATTTGGGATTTTCTTGGCAGAGATACTAGAGAGGTTTTCCATTTCTATCTTCAACTCATTTTACAGATGAGGAACCTGAGATAAACAAGGTTAGTGACTTGCCCAGGGTCACACAGCTAAGGAGTGTCTAAGACCTGGCTCAGACACAGACTGGTGCTCTGTGTACTGTGGCACCCCTTGGCTGCCAAAAAAAGTGTTTCACTTCTTAGAAATGTCTCCTGAACTGACATTTAGGGGTTTGGGCTGTAAGTATTTGTCTCTTGAAGAAATGCCGTGATATTGTAATAATTTGTTAATTCTCTCCATTTCACCAATTGTTTTTATAGAATCTTTATGCCCACCTCCCGGAAGAATGTAGAGGGTCTTAGGCCTTTGGTGTAGGGGCTGTTTAAAGAACCTTTAGACGTTCTAGACAGATGTGTCTGTCACCATTTAGCTCTTTTGCCAGAAGCTTTTCCACACTGTCAGTCTCCCAAGTGGGTGTGTTTGCTGCCCACAGCTTAAGCACTTCCTTCTGTGTCCTCTAGGACTACCTCCGACATGACCAGGGTATTCTGTGCTCATTGTGGAAATAGAACACTGAAAAAAGTGGCCGTGACAGTCAATGACGATGGCAGTCTTCACATGCACTTCTCCCGGAACCCCAAGGTGCTGAATGCACGTGGCCTTCGGGTAGGTGCTCAGCTCATTACCTGCTTCATCAGAGCAGAGTTGGTAGGAAGATTTGGGAAGTGGATGTTCTTAGAGGCTCCAGGACTTCAGTTTTTAGCATCACTGGGATTTAAATTAACAGGCAGAAATGTGTCAGTCACCCAGGAATTGTTGCAGGCTGCAGGCTGCTTGAGGCCTACAGAATACAGGGGCCGTTTAGGGGTACACAGCAGGAAGTCTGTTCCCCGGGCTGTGGTGCAGAAAGAGAGAAACCACACATTGACCACAGGGAGGGGATGGAGAAAGTGAGTCAGGTCTCCATAGACAGGAGCTTTAGATTCTCTGTACATTTTTTCCAAGATAAGTACAGTAGTCATGTGTACTAGAGGGAGGGACTCTGAACTGGCCTCTTTTTTCTCCTTTGTCTCTGACAAACTAAAACTGTCCCCAAATAACGAGGAAGTACCTGACCGACAGCAGGAATGTGGGGCACATAGCAGGTTCTCCTCGGGTTCTGCCTTCCCTCGAGTCTCACAGGCTTTCTCCTCTCGTGTGTAGTATTCCCTGCCTGCTCCCAAAGGAGGAAAGCATGCCAACAACCCCCACCTGACGGAGGACCAGCGGTTCCCACAGCAGCGACTGTCCCGGAAGGCCAGGCAGAAGACCAATGTGTTCGATCCTGATTACATAGCGGGGGTGTCTCCCTTCGTAGAGAATGACATCTATAGCCGGGCGGCCACACTCCAGATCAGAGACAGTGCGCTGGGGGCTGGACGGAGGCGGCTGAACCCCAATGCTTCAACAAAGAAATTTGTGAAAAAGAGATGAAGGAAGTATGGGCAGCACCACTGATGAGGCTGAACGGCTGCTTCCAGCAGGAATGGGTCAGGAGTTATGTTGGAATGTAGCCTTAAGGACAGTTCTGTCATGAAACTGAATATTGGCTTTATCTCCAGTGAATTCTGGGCTGCCCTGACCACTTTAAATGGAATTTGTAAAAAAAGGAAAGCACCTGCTGCACCTCTCTATTCTCATGTACGTTTAAAGGGGGATTGCCCATCTCCTAGTATTTTTCTAATAAATATGCTGTTCATGTGCTTTTTATTTTCATTAAACACCTCTTTTATTTCTTAGCATCTATGGCAGCCAAAGGTGACATCTGTTTCAGCCAACTCTAGTTTGAAGAGATGGTAAAGAGTACTTTGGAGGCATTTGAATGTTTTAGTGCCACGGAGAGTGAAACTGCTGTGGGTATCGTTGTGTAAGATGAGTATACATTAGTGCCTTTTGTGGGTCATGTTTGAATCCATTGAAAGACATTTCTCTGCCTACTTTAATGATGACAGGCCATCTCCTTCACGTCAGGGGCCCTCACATTTTGATGGGTATTTTTCAGATTAAGAGGCAGCATGGGGTGGGCTGTGCTCAGATTCAACTTCTAATGTATTTTGTGATCATGGGCATAGGTCACTGCTCAGTGCACCCTTGGTGACTAAGACTGAGGTTACAGATTGCTGCCTTGGTGGAGCGAGCTTGACTACAACCTATTTACTAATAAAGTCACAAGGCTGAGCCAAAGACAATGGAGGATCAGTGGGATTGGAGTAAAAAGAAGTGTGTTGTAAACAGTTCAGGCCATTTCATGTTTACCTTTTTATACAGTGAGTGATGATATATGGTACGTAGTAGCTTTTTTGTACCTAATTATCTGAAAAAAAGGAGTCACATTCCTCCTAAACACCATGAAGTTCTCATACTGTTTATAGAATCATAGATCTAGAGCTAGGAGGAAAAACCTTAGTGGTCATCTGGCCCAGAACCCCCTCACCTTTTAAGATGTTGAAGCTGAGGCTTAGACTTCAAACCCAGGTCCAGCTGCAGATACAGAACTTTCCATTCCACCGTGGTTGTGGTAGTGTGAAAAGTAGTCAACTCTTAGAAGAGATCTGCGGTCAGCCGTAGCACTCTTTCAGAACTGATGTGAAACATTTTCTCTTACTCTCCCATACAGTGGGGCAAAGCGAGGTGGTGGTCAACGGTCATTGGTCACTTCCGTAGGAATCTTTTACAATTAGCTCATTGGCTGAGGAAGTTGGGGATACTGGAGTTTGATTTGGGGGCTCTGTACCTTGGGGTGTTTTCTCTGCTTGGGATCATAGTTTACAGCACTTAGAATGTTCTAGGCATACATATTAAATTAATGGGGAGTTCATCAGTTCCAAGACAGAAGTTTCCACATACAGAATATTCCAGATAGCAAAGATGAAAGCAACATGGCCCCTCCTTTCCAGGAGCTCAGAGTCCACCGCAGGACATAGAACATGTACATAGATTCAGGAGGATACAAAGATTAATGAAAGAGGAGAAAAGGAGATGTTCAAAGGAACATCCGAGGAAACTTGATGGAGTGACTACGCTTCATTCTGTGGGGATCAGGAGAGAATTCAGGGTACCTGCAGCAGCGGGGATAGAAAGGAAGTGTCCAGAACCAGATGTGGGAGGTGACCTGACCAATTAAGGTAACAGCTTGAGTGTGAAATCATTGTGTTTGAAATGCCCAGCATGCGGAAGAGTAACCAGCTTGTGGACAGCCTTAACTGTCAGGTTGAGGGTTTTACATGTTACCCATGTTATCCTAGGGGCAGTAGGGAGTCACTATGAGTAAGGAGTCAGGCCTTAGTAAGATGATTTTCATTTCTGTGTAAATGTTGGGTTGGAAAGGTAGGGGGTGGGGGGGGTGGGGGGAGGGCTGTTAGCACTGTGACTGGAGAAACTTGGAAAGATGAATTTGGCAGCTGATTGGATGTGGGAAAGCCAGTGATGCTTAAGGTTTTGAGCTGAGTGTTGGACATAATGATGTCACCAACATTATTAAATTTGAGGAAATGAAAGATTTAAGCATGGGCAAATTTTGGACTTGAGTGGGACACCCATGTAGAGATGGTTTATCATCCAGTTAGTGATGTAAACCTGGAAACTCAGGCTGCATATATAGATTTGGGAGTCATTAGCATAGAGTTGATCTTTGAACCCATGAGAATTGATGACTTCACCAGATTTGAAAATAACCACCCTCAAACTCAGGGGCGTATATAAGTTGACTTTATATGGGATTAACCAAAGGCTCAGGATCAATGTTTTAGGTAAGAAGAGACCCATAAAAAATAAAGCATCTTTTATGTGCTGGGCCCTGTGCTAAGTGCTGAGGATATAATTATGAAGCCAGCAAGTCAGTTCTGTCCTCGAGGATCTTCATTCTAATGGGAAAAAACATCATGTAAAGGGGAATTCAAAACAATGTGGATGAAGGAGGTAGAAGATAAGGAAAAAAGCTGGGGAAGCTAGAGATGGCATCCATATTTTCCAGTGGGGTGGAGATGATTGCACAGGAAGGACTTTGTGAAGAAACTTGTAGGAACTCTCTGACTATGGTGTCATGGAGAGAGGAAGGTATCCAGAATTCAGATTGACAACCATGTCCTTGGCAGAGAGAGGCCAAGAAGGATGAAAAGACTGTTGAATTTAGCAAGAAAGAAATACCTGGTAACCTTGGAGGTGTAAGAGATGAACTGAACTTGTTTCTACCGAAAATATGCAATATCTGTAATACCAGTAATGATCATTTAATATAATTTTTGAATCCTCCATAAGGGCCGGAACCCGAACTGATCAACAATTAGAAGAGCCTGGACCTAACAGCTTCTTTCTTCTTTGTTTGCAGAGTAAGCTCAGAGAATACCTTCCTATGTCAATAAGGCCAGATGGGGCTGACTTAAGATAACCATTAAGGGCCCTTAACCTGAAACACTATCTTGAATAATGGGACTTTTTCCACATCTTAATACTTTGTGGACATATACCATGTTACAGCATGTTAATTGTAAAGAAAACATACATATCCTGGGTCATAATTTCAATTGATGCTTTATCAACTCTCTTACTGTATTTACTTCTTATTCAAATAAGATATCACTTAGCCTGTTTGCCTCTTTTACCAGATCTTTAGGTCAACTCCAGAAAGATTGTACATCAATTAAGGGAATTCCTTTAAGAGAATTTATATCATGTCATTCTATAAAGAAAATGAGGAATGTGGCAGTAGTGTAGACCCACATGGGGTGAGGGTTAGTGAACCCTGGAATGCTGATGGGAGGCAGGCTAGGAATTTGAGTTGAAAGTAGGGCATGTAAACCTTACATTTGTCTGAAGCAAGTGTAGTATTTCATTAGGAACTACTCCATTCATTCATTCAGGAATGAATGTAAAAATTAATAAAACCTTTTCTGACCTCACAACAGATGTTGTCCTTTTAAAAGTGAGTATGTTTCTAACAGAGGGAATGGTTTCAGTCAAGTGAGTTCAAAAGTCAGATTGCAGGGTGTTGGGAATTATGAGGGAGAGGAGAAAGGTGGGGCATTGGAGTAGGGTCAGCTCTTTCTAGGAGTTTGGCCATGGGAAAAATACAAGACTATATACATAGCTGGAGGGCGTGGTGAAATCAAGGGACTGGTTTTCCAAGGATAGGATGGGGGGCCATTTTGTTTGTAGGCAGTGGATAAAAAGCAGTTGAAAAATTAGGAGAAAAGGGCATCATTAAAGGACCGAGCTACCAGAAGAAATGGGGGGGTCGCAGAGAGGGTAGGAGGGAAGAAGTGTTAGTGAATGATCTCAGTTTTTCATTTTTAAGTAAAATAGGAGCTTCTGCCGGGAGACGGGGCAAAGTAGTCACATTGGTGACTTGAGAAGTTTTGGAACAGCTGCTGTGGGGCATGTTAAAAGAAATGATCAGGACTTAGGCCAGTAGATTCTGGCCTAAGATGTGTTTGTAGCGGAATTCACCCAGTCAGCAGTGGTTTGTGACTTTCTCCAAGGGCCTTCACCAGCATATCTGTGACCAGAAATACCCATGGGCCATCAGGAGCAGGTTGGAGAGAGAGCTCCCATCCCCTTAATCAAGTCAGACTTTGAAAATGACCATTTACTGCCACAAAATGACAACAGAAACAAGCTTTTTATGCTAAAACAACATTGAAAAGGAAAGCTCCTAGGATAATAACTATAGAGCTGGAGAGAGCCTTTAAAGGCCGTCAAACCCAAGCCCTTTTACAGTTGAAGAAATTGAGGTACAGAGACAAATCATACCAGTAATAAGTGTCTGATTCCATCCTGGATATTCCTGACTGCAATGTCAGTAGTCTCTCTGCTGTACCACCCACCATTCTTCCCTCTCACACGATGTCCTTGCCAGCATTTTCTTCATCGTGCTCTGGGGCTCAGTCTTCATTTACCAGATTCCAGTCCATCTGCTTTGCCATCCCACTGCCCTTACCTACTTCTTACCTGGAAGTTAGACTTTGAGGAGTTTCTCTTGGTGTTTGGTTTCAGTAGCCCAGACCTGCTTAGAATTCTTCACTTCTAACCTACGCTTTCCTCATTTTTCCTTTTCTGGGGCTGTAGGCCTGCTTCTTGTTTCCCAGGTCTGAGAGTGGTAGAGAAAGAAGGGCAAAATGTAGAAGAGGACAAATGTGTTCAGATTAGACATTTTACAGGAAAGAATTTAAAAGCCAAATGTTGGCCACCAGATGGAGACATATTGCATTAGCAGACAAGGGAAGGAGGGAACTTAGAGCAATGAATACTTGGTAAGAAGGATAAAAGGAGACTTAAGGGAAGGAAATGGTGGAACCTAGGTGTGTTCGTCCTTCATTGCCGAAGAAGACCACACCATCAGAGAAACAATGACATGACTTGCACTTGCCTTTGTTTTGAGTGAGGGAGGGCTGTGCAGGTCACCAGCCTCACTTCTCCTCCAGAGCCATCTGAATCCAGTGACCAGATATTCATCAGGATGACTGGAGATGACCCAGGATGAGGCAATTTGGGGTTAAGTGACTTGCCCAAGGTCACACAGCTAGTGAGTGTCAAGTGTCTGAGGTGATATTTGAACTCAGGCCCTCCTGACTCCTGCACTGGTGCTCTATCCACTGCACCACGTAGCTGACCCAAGGGAAGGAAATATGCATTTATTAAGCACCTACTCTGTGGTAGGCACTGCACTAAGTGCTTTACAGATATTAACTCACTTATCTTACAATAACAGGTAAATAAATCATATAAATATAAATAGGTAAATGCTATTATTACCTCCATTCTATAGTCAAGGAAACTGAGACAGATAGGTGAAGTGACTTGGCCAAGGTCACACAGTGTCTGAGGCTGTATTGAAATGCAGTGCCAGGCCTAGAGGCCTGAGGGCTACCCGAGTCTTCCCTTACCTCTATCCCGAGGTCTTCAGTTGGCCAAACCGGATGCTCGTATGAGAGAAAGGACGTTCCAGAGTCGAACAAGGGTTGAGCTTTATTTCAGGGTCTAGTTACAAGTGCAGGGGAATTCTTCCTTAGGAGGGAGTGAAGAATCTCCCAAGGAGCCAAAGATCTTACAATAAGAGATTGGAAGTAGAAGTATAAGTGGGGAGAGAGGGGGAGGGGAGAGTGGAGAGAGGAAAAGCGGAGCCTTGTTGTCCTGTCTGCTCCGCGCCCCTCCGCCCAAGAGAACTTTCAGGCTTTCCTGATCCTACTTAAACCCTCCAGCAGCATAGTTTGCATCTGAATACCGTGCTGTTAGATAACAATAGTGTGCCCAGATCCGGGACAATCTCGAGGGCGGGGAGAGCTCTCTCCCATCACGTTTCTCACGGGAAGAGGCGGAAATACACGAGATAGCTTGGTTCACCTCGATTCCCAGTCGTTTCCTGGGGGGTCTCGTGAGAACTCTAAGATTTAGAAGTTCCCACCTTTACCCGCCCGAGACTGTCCACCTGGAATTGAGCTTCCATCCCCAGCAATGCAGGTCTTCCTGCTTCCAGGCCCAGCACTTAATCCATTGCACCTCTAAAGCAAGTATTAATTGTGTAATAAGATGAGTATATGGCCACAAGGGCTATAGAATTTAGAACTGGACAGAACCTGAGAGGTCATCCAGTGTATCCTCTATCTTACAGACAGTAAACTGAAGCCTAGAGAGATTAAGTATAATTGAAGATGGGACTTGAACCCTGGTCCTCTTAGACCAGATCCATGCCCTTCCCTGCATACTATCCCCCTCCCCGTCCCCCTCCCAAAGTTGGCCTTGAAGGAAAAGAAGCCTCTCAACAAGTTAGAGATGGGGCAAAGAGTGCACTCTAGGTTTGGGAACAGCCTGCATAAATACAGAGAGACAGTAAAGGACTCATTTCTAACATCTGCAAGGAGTTGATTCCAATTAAAAAAAACAAAACAAACAAAAGCCATTCCCCAAATGCTGAACAGATATGAATAGACAGTTTTTAAAGAAAGACATCCAAACTGTGAACAGATAATCTGAAAAATTGTCCTAAATGACTCATAATTAGAGAAATGAAAATGAATGCAACTCTGAGGATTTCCACTGCATATCTACCAGATTAACAAAGATGTTGAAAAAGGCAAAGGACAAACATTGGAGGGAGGGGCCAAGAGGAAAACATGTATGCTCATGTGATGTTGGTGGAGCTATAACTTGATACAACCATTCTGCAAAGCTATTTGGAACTTCCACACACACACACACACACACACCCGGCCCCAGAATCACCAAAATGTTCATATTCTTCACCCAGCTGTTACTTCGACTGGGCCCATCACCCCTCAAGAAATCCAAGAAAGAGGAAAGGGATCTATATGTACAAAAACATTTAGAGCAGCTCTTTTTGTGATATCAAAGAACTGAAACCCAAGGAAGTCCCCCTCAGTGGTGGAATGGCTAAGGAAATTATGATATATGGACATGACACAAGAAACAAGAGTTTCAGAGAAACCTGTAAGTCTAGGTGTGATGCTGGGTGAAGTGAGCACAGTCAGAACTGGCAGTAACAATACTCTAAAAACAAATAGCGTTGGAGACTTAAGCCCTCAGATGAATGGAATGACCCACCACGATTCCAGAGTCCCAGTGATAATTTATGCTGCACACCTATGGGCTCAATGTGAAGACATCAATTTGGGGGGGTGGCCACTTAGTTTTTCTTTTTAAATTAGGGAGTGGAGTGGGAGGGGAAAAAAGAAAAAATGCTTGTTATTTGAAAAAGAAGAACAATGGATACATTACAGGATTTCGTTAGGGGTCCATTAGTCATTCAGTGTTGGCTAGAGCAGATTATATGAAATAAAGTTGGAAAGGTAGATAGGAGGCAAACTGTGGAGAGCTTTAAATTCCATCCTGAGGAGTTGAACTTTTTTTTTCCTAGGGGCAACAGGTCAAATTCTTTTTACCCAGGTGCCAATATAATAAAAAGTTTAGCCAAAGGTATTCTCATAGTCCCAGCAAAACCAAATGCAATCCCATTGGACAGTGCCATAGTGTCCACCACCATGAGGGCATTTGCTCTCTCAGCCAGCTTGGCAGTGAAAAGAGGAATGATGGGGGGGGCGGGGTGGGGGGCGGAGATTTAAAGTAGGAGATTATATTGTTTTCTTCCCAAATGCAGAGATCTGCCCCTTCCAGGGAAACTTGGCTAGTATCCACAGGATATCAAGGGACTACAAACTTCTGATTTCCCCAGATACACCAGACCGGTCCATCATCTATGTCTCAGAGGAAAGCAAAGGGACTTTGGGGACTCCTTGTGCGAGAAAGCTGTTGTATGCATGGACACAAAGCATTACTTGGTGCCTAATGAGGCTGTTTATATTCTCTGATCTGGAGGATGGGGGAGGGGAGCCAGAGGGGACATGCATAGAGGGACTCAGGAGAATTCCTCCACCCCCTGCTTTTTTATTTCTGGCTATGGATAACAAGTGCCATCAACAATGCCTTCATAAGTCTAAATGGTCTAAGAGTGTTACCCTGGGGAAGAAGGCCTCAAAGGCTTCCTCCATATTCAGTAATCACACCACCCCAAGAATATTCCAGCCGGGACGTATTATGTACACAAGTCTCTGCTACACCCTAGTGAAACAGGACACAGAGGGGTGATAATAACCATAATGTCTAACATTTATGTGGCATGTTACTCTTCATAGAGTGAATACTTCATATACATTATCTTCTTGGCTTCTTGAAACAATTCTAGGATGTGTTACTACAGGTATTTGCAGAATCACAGAATTTCAGAGTTGGAAAGGACCGCCTAGTTTAACTGATAGCCTTAAAAGAATCCCCATGGCAACTCTTCTGACAGATGATCAGTCAGCCTTTCCTGGAAGCCCTCTGATGAGAGGGATCCACAATCTCCCAGGGCAATCCGTTCCACTTTTGGACACCTCTAATTACTAGGAAGGTATTCCTTTTTCTCTCTGTCTCTACATACATGTCATACACATACATGAGTGCATGTATATATGTAAATATAATATACACATACATGTTGTATGTATGTCTGTGGAGTTATATATACATGCATGTATGTTTATATATTGTATATTTATACACATGTATATATGTATCTACATGCATATCTATGTGTATATGTACACATGTGTATTTATATGAATAACCTAGATAACATTGCTTGCCTTCTCAATGAGGGCAGAGGGGAGGGAGGGAGGGAACTCAAAATTTTAAAAAAAACCAAATGTTAATTGTTTGTAGATGTAATTGGGGAAAAATTAAATAAATGAAATAAAAATATATGTATTTACTTTTTGTTCAAAAGTTAATAGACACCAAATAAAATGAGCCTTTCCTTATAGTAGTAGATGTAAAACTGCAAATTAATGTAAAATGAGTTATACCTCTAGAAGTTTTTCATTTCGTGGGCTGCCATGAAAACCCATGAAAGCGTTGCATAAGACAAAGAGGGATGAATGGTTCTCATCTGTGTCACTGAAGGGAATATGCACACAGATGAGATCAGAGCTCTGTGGCAGCATGGTACAGACCACCACCTCTGGGGTCAAAAGGCTTGGATATAAATCCCATATCTGATGCTCCTCATACGTATAGTGGATAAGTCAGTGACCTCTCTGTGTCTCAGTTCTCTCCTCTGTAAAATAAAGGAGTTGGCCAGGGTCTTTCAATTCTGGATCTGTGAATCTTTGCGGAGTCCTTATGTCAAACTTAAATTCGTCCCTTTGAAGCTTCTATCCATGTTCCAGAGTCGGCACCCTAAGGCCAACTCAAATCTGTCTAATTTCTCTTCTATAAGGCAACCTTTCTTTTAAAAAAATAACTGGGGTTTTTATAGTATTTTTAAAAATTTTCCCTAGTTACATGTAAAAACAATTTTAACACTCATTTTAAAAACTTTGAATTCCAAATTCTTTCCCTTCCTCTCTGCCCTCTCCATTGAGAAGGCATGCAATATGTGTAACCATGCAAAACAGTTCCATAATAGTCATATTGTAAAAGACAAGATAGATCAAAAAATCCCCCCAAAACCTCAAGAAAAATAAAGAAAACAAAAAAAAACCAGTAAGCTTCAATCTGTATTCAGACATCATCAGTTTCCTCTCTGCCGATGGATGGCATTTTTCATGTTAAGTCTTTCAGAATTGTCTTGGATTGCTGTATTGCTGAGAATGGCTATCATTCACAGCTGATCATCCTACCACATTGCTTTGTACACAGTACATTTCACTGTATGTTAGCTCATGCAAGTCTCTGCAGGTTTTTCCGAGAGCATCCCACTCATCATTTCCCATAGCACAATAGTGTTGTCACATTTATATGTCACAACTCATTCAGTCATTCCCCAATTGATGGGCATCTCTCAATTTCCAATTCTTTGTCTCCAGAATAGAGTAGTTATAATATTTTTGTACATATAGACAGGTCCTTTTCTTTTTTGTTTTTATCTCTTTTGGGATACAGACAAAGATATGCATGGTTTTATAGCCCTTTGGGCATAGTTCCAAATTGCTCTCCGGAATTGTTGAATCAGTTCACAGTTCCACCAAGAGTGCATTAATGCCTCATTAAAAAATGTTTTAATGACATTTTTTTCTTCTTTGTTATCTCTTCCTGGTGACTATCCACACACCCTTCTCAAGAGAACAACCCTTGTAACAAAGCACAATTAAATAAACACAGTGTATGCCTCGTTCTGCACCCCATAGTCCATAACACCTCTAGGAAGAAGTAGGAGCAGGTGCTCCTGAAAGAATGGATGGTTAAATTTTCAGTGTAAGCGTTTACAATTGCAGCAAATGCTACAAGTCAGGGCTTGATTTATTGTTTTGCTGATTGCCCAGTTTTTAAAATGTGCTGGGAAATTTGTTCATAATGTATATTCAGCTTAAAAGTGTGCTGTGTGTACTTTTTTTGGGGGTGTGTGATTGTTAAACTTTTTTGGGGGGAAGAGCTGGTTGTTAAACATTTCCTAGCAAACCCTGGATGGGAGGCATATTTCACCCATCAACCTCTAAAGTCACAATTGTTTACAGCATTCGTTAGAGTTCTGAAGTTGAAAGCAACGGTTGGTGGAATGTAAACTTAAGAGCAGGAATTTGTTTTATTTGTTTGTTTATTTGTTACTTCATCAATTGATCTATTATTGGTTTTTGTCTTTATATTACAATGGTCATTGTATAAAGTCTTCTGGGGCTGCTCACTTTGCATCTATTCATAAAACTAAGGCATCCTTCCAGTTACTTCAAGACAACAGTTATGTCTTTCCAAGCAAGCTCAACATCCACACTATTTTCAGCTGGTCTGGAGACACTTCAGTGTTTGAGTCATCCTTCTCCAGACGCAGTTGTCCTCTTCAGTGCTCTCCTGAGCCGTAATGCCCAGCATTGACCACCACAACACAACACTGTACATGTGATCTGACTTTTGGTTTGGAGTCATTTTCAGTTGTGTCCTACTCTTTGCCACCCCATTTATTTTGGTGGTGTTTTGTTTTTTTTTTTAACAGATTTTGGTTTGCCATCTGCTTTTCTCAGTCATTTTACAGATAAAGAAACTGAGACAAACAGTTAAGTAACTTGCAGAGGATCATACAGCTAATCATTATCTTAGGCCAAATTTGAGTTCCAGGAAGATTTATCTTTTTTAGGCCCAGTGCTCTATCCACTGCACCACCTAGCTGACCCTGTGCTCTGATCAGGTCAGAGAATAGCTTGATTAGGTGGCTCAAGGAGACAGAACTTTGCACTTGGTATCAGGAAGCCCTGAGTTGGAACAGTGCCTTCAATCCTTACCAGCTGTGATTCTCTGGGCAAGCTACTTATCCCTTTTGAGCTTCTGTTTCCTCATTTGTAAAATGAAGATAATAATGCCACCTACTTCACAAGGCTAGCATTCCCACTTTTTAAAAATAAATGTTATTGGATGACTTTTGTTTTTATATCACAGTCATTTCTAGAAAGAGCCTCTCTTCCTCCAGCAATTGAATCCTTTGTAATAAAAGAAACTATTAGTCAAGCAAAGGGTCAGCTAGTGGTTCTGTGATAGAGTGCTGGGCCTGGAGGCAGGAAGATTCATCTCCCTATATTTAGCCCAAAGTGGATCAGAGGCTAGAATGCACCCAGGACATAGTTTTATGCCCGAGTTATCCTCACTGCCCTTGCTGGGCTCAGTACGCCGGCCACAGTTGTTCGCAACTTCCCATTGGCTCTCCATGCTCCCGCAGTCATATTTCCTACTCACCTTCCTCCCTCTATGCTTCCCCCATTCCCATCCCTCAAGGTCAAGGTCAGTGGAATTCTGGGTAGTGTTCCTTTAAGTCAAACCAGAAACCCTCTGGGAGCTGGGAAGGGGAATGACTGTTAGGCAGCAGTCAGAACTGCTCATCTCTTGCTCTTGTCCAAGCTGAGGGACCAGTGCCTATGATAACTCCGCTTCTTACAGGTATGATATTCTCCTCTAAGTAAAACCAATTTGAAATTTTAGCCTCTATTACCTGAGGACAAGGTGTGACTGAAGATGATTAAGGCTGTATCTCAAAGCTAATGTTAACACCATGCTAAATGATGACCATGTTTTACATGGCTTATATGCAAATGTTTTACATGACTTCATATGGATAATTGAAATATTGTTTTCTCAATGGGTGGGGAAGGGACTGGAGGGAGGAAGAGAATTTGGAACTAGAAAATTGGTTAAATGAATGTTAAAAATTGTCTTTTCCTGTAATTAGGAAAAATAAGATATTTTTTAAAATATTAAAATCAAGTATAATTTTTTAAAAATTAAAATATTTAGTGAGTTTTAATCTGAGAGGCTATATAATGTCCCCTCAGACACACATGATTTTCTCCTCTTTTGGTTTGGGGGTCTGGCACCCATTAAACCAAAAATTCGGAGTATAGTCATAATCTTTCTGAGCCCCCAGTTAGGAAAATTACTAACATCTAGGTGGTTTGGCTGTCTACTTTAGTTTACATTTATATCTCTGTGCAGTTAACCACTAGCTTCTTTGTGGTTAAGGCAAAATTCGGATTACCGGAAGTGTTTGGGTAAGCAGCAGACTATATTACTACATCTGTTGCTAGACAGGCTCTAGAATAGAAGCTAGGGAAAGAACCTTTTCTTGGAACTTTGTTGCGTGTTTGAGGAAGTGGGGATAGCTGGTGGCCTCAACCTGAGCCTCTTGCTTTGAGATGCCCTGGGGACCACTTCCTTTTGTGCCATAGCTCAGTTCTCCTTTTTCTCCTGTCACTGGTTGCCTCTCAGCTGTTAGTCATTTCCAGCTCAGCCCTGGATGTCCCCATTCCTTTTATACTGACCTTCAAAATCTCAAACCTCTCAATTTTCACACTGACCTGCTATAGGATACTCACTGGATTTTGGATCAATATCATTCCTGTTTTTTCAAGGACTTTTCTCACTTAAAGTCTTCGATTGATTAACTGAGACTTGTTCTCACCTTGTTGAGACAGAAAGATATCTTACTCTATGTGGGGTGGGGTGACAATCTATTTACTCAAACATCCCACCCATACACTAACTTATTCGTACAAAGTAAAAGCACAATCTCACTTTACTCAGGTTCAGTTCTGATCAGCAATGAATAAATTCTGAATCTAAAAAAACAAATATAAAGCAGTTGAGGAGGGAAGGGGTGGGGGCCTGGAATTACAAAGGGCTTCCTTAGGATTTCCCTGCAAAGTCTGCCTGGATTTATATTCTTTCTGAACCTCAGCATGCTATATGTTTTGTGGCAGTGAAATGAAGTGGTTTTTATTCTAGCGGGTAGTTTATTTACAAACTTTTTATTCACACATTCCCTTCCCATAGATATCACAATATGAATACACTAAAAACCACTTTTTCTCTTCTTTAATGCCTCTTACTCCCCAAGACAATGCTCACCAACTCCTTCATCATCTTTTCATGCCCGGGGATCCAAATTGAAGGTAATTCTCATAGGCTCCACCCTGTGGCATATAGAATCTTTCCTTCCTTACAGAGGAGATGATCAAAGGTACTTTTTAAATTTACATAAATGACCACATTATTTGAATGAGGGGGACAACTACCAGGCCTTCCTGTCTACCCTGTCATTTCATCTTAAAGTCCATTGGATCATACCATCTTCACTGCTGCTGTGCCCTCCAAACCTCTGGACGCTGTCATCAGGTAACCTGCTGGTGTACCTAAAGGACTCCTGAGCTTTGACATTGGTCCAGGTGTTACCAGACTGAAGTGAGGTCAAATTGTTATTGTAATCAGAGTCATCAGAATCCAGTAGCAAGAGATAGGTCAGGACAACCATCGATGGCCCCTGACGCTGTGAATACTGTTTGATTTGGCAAACTATCTTATTCTGTCTTTGTAGAGATGGAGGAAGAGATGTAGGCTAGACAATTCAGTAAATCTAAGACTAGTTGAATGACCAGGCCCAGACAGTAGGTACAAATGGTTCTCTGTCACCTATCTGTACTGTTTAATATTTAATATTTTCATCAGTGACCTTGATAGGAGGCATAAATGGCAGTTTTGTTAAAAGTGCAGATAGTAGAGAACTAAGAACGACTGCTAATGTGCCGTATAGAAGAGTTGGGATACAAAAAGATGATGACAGAACAAATTGAAAAAGATGGAATTTCATGAAGGATTCCACCCATGTACCTTTCTCATGCCTTATCATGGTAGGAAGATGGCTCCTTTCTGGAAAGCTATATCAATGGAGCACAAGCTCTAGCAGATGCTATTGAATCAGAAAGACTTCACACAGGGTACCATGAGAAGGTGTAGGTCTCTTAACTCAAGTGGAAAGAGGCTCCTTATTTGGTAGGCTAGACACTGACGTATTTCTTATTCACTCTGATTAAGTTATAGAGAGTAGCAATCTTTACCCATTGGGGGAGTACATTCAGTGATGAAATTATCAATCCTTAAAGCATTAAAATAAATACAAAGTCCTATATTTGGGTTCAAATGTGATTTACAAAGCTCCATGACATGTTTTAAGTTGGAACCTTTACCCTGTACATTTTTTATTAATTGAATCTAATCAGCAACTTTCAAGCTCAGTTTTTGACTTGCCCTTCTCTTGAAATACACTGCTATATAAATATTTGCAGATAATTATTAACATATATTTTATTGACTATTCTTTAAATTTTTTAAGGTAAGAGAATGAGTCTTTCCATAGCCTGACAGAATTGTACATAATATAGAGCTGAGTACCTTGACCTCAGTAAATTCTGCTTAACAGTGATGCATGTATGGGTTTAGTAAGACCCAAATTGGACTTCAGCCTCAGATATTTAGCTGTGTGGCCCCAAGCAAGTCATTAAATCTCCCAGTCTCAGTTTCCTCCTCTATAAATGGGGGGAATGATAGTACCCGGTCTCACTGGGTTGTTGTGAGAACCAAAAGAGATTGATGTGTGTAAAGGGCTTTGCAAACCTTAAAGTACTATATGAACCCTAGCGGTTAATATTATTAAAAGATTCAAGTGGGGAAGAATCATTAATATTTCTATTTATAACTATTTTTAAGAAGAACCATTTATTAGATGGAATTAGGCCAGCCTTTGGTCACTTATCAGTAGGTTAAATTATTAAAAGAAATAGTCTGTTGTCATCCCCCTCCAGAACCAAGCATCACTTTCCTGTCATGATAAAGCCTCAGACAGGGATATGACAGGAGGACAGGAGTCCTCCATTGTCATTTGATAAAAGGCAGATAATTATGTTGGATTATGACCCAGAGATCTGGATTCTGACCCTGTTACCGTTGTTCACTCATTCTGACTCTTTCTGAGCCCGTTTGGGATTTTCTTAGCAGAGATACTGGAGTGGTTTGCCATTTCCTTCTCCAATTCATTTTACAGGTGAGCAAACTGGACAAACAAGTTAAATAACTTGCCCAGGGTCATACAGCTAGCAAGTGTCTGAGGCTGGATTTGAGCTCACAAAGATGGATCTTCCTGATTCCTAGCTCCGTGCTCTATCCACTGTGACACCCAGCTGCCCTAGCTAGCTGGAATGTTTAACGTTCCCCAGATGTTAACACCCATCTTGTGTTTATTTTGTATATGTCTTTATAAACTTTTATGTGTAGAAAGTTGTACATGTAGTAGCTGAGTGGCATAGTGGATAGAGCATTGGGCTTGGAATCAGTAGGACCTGAGTTCAAATCCAGCATCAAATATTTACTAGCTGTACGACCCTGGGCAAGTCACTTTGCCTCTGTCTGCCTCAGTTTCCTTAGCTATAAAATGGAGATATTAGCACTTAGCTCCCACCATTGTTGTAAGGATCAAATGAGATAATGTTTGTCAAGTGTTTTAGCACAATGTCCCACATATAGTAGGTACTTATGAAATACTTGTCCCCTTCACTTCCTCCTTCCTGCCTTCACGAGAAGGTAAGCTCCTTGAGAGTACTGGCTGTTTCATTGCTGTCTCTCTACCTTCAATATATTCCTACCACTCTGCATGCAGTACCTGTCACGCAGCATTAGGAATGGGTATAGGGCAATGGTGTCAAACTTAATGGCAACTGACCACTAAACCATACATAGAGATCCCTGCACTGACCTAAAAAAAATCTACTAACATTATCTATTTGCTATTGTATCTTTATTTATTTTGTTAATGATTTCCCAATTACATTTTAATCTGATTTGGGCCCTGTCTGGAGTGTCAATGCCAACTGCTAGTGCAGAGAACTCCCTACACTCATTTTGGCATTGGTTGGCACCTATATTGGTTGGCACCTTCTCTGCCACTTTGTAGATGTTTAATACATGCAGACTAACCAGAGTGACTGGTTCCTTAACACTGGAGTTCACATGATTTTATTTTTGGGTGAACAAAGGATGCTGGGTCTCTTTACCAAGGCATCAATTAAGGTAATCAGACTCCAGAGACTTTTGAATACCCCAGCCATGAAGAAGCTAGATAAGGGTACACCCAGGGGTTAGCAGCATTCTTTTGGTCCTTAGGGCATTTTTTCATTGTCTACATATCCCCTGGTCTTGCCCTTTGGAGAAGGAAGCCTAGTTAAAGCAGATTCTCATTGTACGCCCTTGGTTGATATCCATAGATGTGACTAGGGAGCTACCTTTCAGGACTCTTTCAAAATGTTTGATTGATGGATTCTTATACAAGTTACTCACCTCCACAAACAAGCATATAAATCACTTTAAAACAAAAATTCCTGATGAAATCCAAAGTGAGTATATAGAAAATATGCTAGAAGTCTTGCTGGTGTCACCAACTTTGGTATGTCCCACCAAGAACAAGAGGTCCACGTTGTCTTCCAGTCTAATAATGAACATCAGCTCTCATTAGCTAAGATACTCATATAAGAAGGATATTGGTTGATAAGGATCAAGTTCTTAGGGCAGGATGTAGCCCACAAGACTCCAGGGGGTGACCCAAACCAGAGCAAAATGTAATTGGCAAATATGTAACAAAATAAATAAAAATACAATAGAACATAGATAATGTTAACATGTGGTTTTCTAAGTCAATAAGCATTGGCTTTAAGAATCTTTGTATGGTTTAATAGTCCCCATTTCTATTTGAGTTTGATACCACTACCTTAGAGTATGCTCAGATCTGTTCTTCCTGGTGAGTTATATAGTACGTGTGCAGATATTCTCCACCTACTTTCAATACAACATATGATTTTTAGCTATAGGTGATTGCATAGTTGGTACAATGTGAGATGAAGTCTTCTGATTGGCTTTGGGGCAGGAAGATCAGATGACTTGGGAGTATTAAACCAGAACTGAGTTTGAATTCAAAAGGGACAAGCTGCTGATCCTTCACTCTTTTCCTTTCTAAAATGAGCCATGAAATGCTAGGTAAACAGAAGGGTGGCTTCCTTATCCCCCACTGAACTGATGAATTCATGATCAAAGGATACTTCATTTGTGTTCATTCTTTCCAAATCAAAGATGAAAGTACATTCCAAGATGGATACATCCAAGAGTTCTACCAGGAATTCCACCAGGAGATCCTAAGTTTCTTCCAGGGTCATTGGAAGTCCCACTAGTGAGTGGAGAAAGCAGTAGAGTCTTCTGGAGCAGAAGTGGCAGAAAACAGAGAAGGTGGCTATAAACTAATGTGGGATGACAGTTACTAAGGACGGTTGTGGTTTCAGGGATGATGAACTATTGTGATAAAGAGAAATATTGGCTATGGACTCTTGAAAATCATTGATCATTAGAGCCCAGGAGAGAACTGCACTTACAGGAAACCTCATGAGGACTCCACAAAGGGAGGAAAAGACTTTCAGGGCTAGGAGTCAAGAGGCACCTATTTGTCACATGTGGTCTCTACATGTGCCTCATTACCACTATACTTTAAGTTTGACCTCTCTCTTCCTAGGAAACTTCTGTGTGCAAAGGAAGGATGTGCCACTGATTTGACAAAATTATTTTATAACAACAACTCTTCTTAAATCTTTCCAGTAAAATCTTTTTTTCTAAACACTGATAGAGTCCAATTGATTGATCAATAATAGGAAACATGCCAGTGGGGGCTCAGGAGTGACAGTGTTAGCAAACCTAGTGCTGAGGTCCAAGTTTGCTCCTACAACCTTGAGGAGAGTACTAGAAGTAACTGCCTTCTGGATAACCAATCTGGCCATTTGAGTGGGAATTGGGAGGGTGAGCCCAAAGAGTATATTATATTAATTTTCTACCACTGGCTGAAGGAACCATCCCATGTTGTCAATAAGTGATATTGTCTAGGAAGAAATAATGCATCTAATTTGCCACTTTGTCAGAGAGGTAGCAATTGATATTCAATCCTTCAAACTTTTCACACTTTGGGTTGCAAATATGAAGTGGAATTTCTTTACCCTTGATACACACACACACACACACACACACACACGGAGGGGGATCAACCTAGTCCAAAGAGAGATAGAACAAGTGATAAATTGCACAGCTGTGCCCCAAGTCCAGGAGATGTCGATAAATGGTATTGCTTCTCTGCTTCCACACTCCTTTACCACCCTGCACTAGAATCCATACTTACCTTCAGATATGACCCCTTTTGTAGAGCCCTAGACTCCTCCTCCATCTACCACCCCTGGATAATATGGAAGGGGCAGCTCCTCATTAGATATTAGTACCCTCTTCCCATCGTGCAGGTAGGAGGCTCAGTGGATAGGCACTGGACCTGCATTCAGCTCTAGCTTCAGATATTTTTATATGTTGTTTCCCCCAACAGAATGTAAGCTGCTTATGCAAGGATCTTAGATAACTCCAAAAGACTCATGATGGAAAATGCTACCCACATCCGGAAAAAGAACCATGGAGTCTCAGTGCAGATGGAAGCACACCATCTGATCTCATTTTTGATACTGCTGTTGTTTCTTCTTTCTCGTGCTTTCTCCCATTGGTTCTACTTCTTTCCAACATGACTCATGCGAAAATATGTTTAATATGAATGCATATGCATAGCCTACGTCAGATTTAGGGTTGAGGTTGCATGCCATCTTGGGGAGCAGGGAGGGAAAGAAGGGGGAGAAAATTTAGAACTCAAAATCTAATGGAAGTGAATGTTGAAAACTAAAAATTAATGAATTATTTTTTAAAAAAAACGTAAGCTGAGGGCAGGGACCACTTCATTTTTCCCTCGTAAGGAAGTATTAAATGTGTACAGTATTAGACTTGGAGTCATAAAGATCCGAGTTCAAATTCTGCCTCAGACACTCACCAGCTACAGGACCCTATGCAAGTCATTTACTTGCCATAATGCTGGCACCTTCTGTCTGTTGATTATCTCCAATTTGTCCTATCTATAGGGGTAGCAAGGTGGCACATGGATAAAGTTCTGGGTTTGGAGTCATGAAGATCTGAGTTTACATGCAGCCTCAGACACTTACTAGCTTTGTGACCCTAGACAAGTTACTTAACTTCTATTTGCCTCAGTTTCCTTATCTGTAAAATAGGGATAATAATACCATCTACCTTTTGGATTGTTGTGAGAATCAAGTGACTTAGTCATTGTAAAGCAGTTAGCACAGTGCCTGGAACATAGTAGGATGATAATGATGATGACGATGTTTGTGTATAGCTGTTTGTGTGTTATCTCTTCCATTAAACTATGAGCCCCTTGAGACCTTTTTTCAGTTCCCTAGTGCTTACTTAGCCTGACTGGCTGACAATTGTCGGGGGGGGGGGGGAAGTGTTAAGAAATGAACTAGGGGCCTGCATGATAATGGTCTAGTTGGGAGAGAGACAGGTTGCAAACTGGGCAGCTGGAGATGAACAGAGGTATCAGCAGATCCATCTTCAGCCCTGGGATCATCTAGGAGTACTCTCCAGCTAGAAAGAAAGACTGAACTTATGTTTCTGTTGCAGAACTCATGACTTTGGAGGACCCTGAGTCCCAGTCTACTCTGGGGAGGATGTGGGAGAAACATGGATCATGCTATTTTCATAATTTTGATATTTACTTCTGTCTTAACTAATTATTAACTATTTCATAGAACTGTAGAATTTGGTATTTGGAAGGGACCTGCCTCATTGGCTTCCAAGGCCAACCTATGCATGAAAAGAATCTCTCCTAAAACAGACCTCGCAAGGGGTCCTCCAGCCTCTGCTTGAAGACTTCTGAAAGAGGAGAGCACATCCCTTATTGGGCTGGCCCATCCCACTTTGGAACAGCTCCAATTATCAGGAAAGCTTTTCTTGGCTCCAAACCTCAACTGGCCTAAGGGATTTCTGTGGATTGTTTCTAGCTGAGTCTCTGGGGACTCTGCTCTGGATTTTCTGTGAGATAATGATTAGAACAAACCTATTTTTTCTTCCACATGATGGCTCTTTGGATACTTTTAGACAACTATCATGATTATGAGTATTCTTTCCTCCACGCAAAACCTGCAAGGTTCCTTTAACCAATGTGATATTTTAAAAATTTGAGAGACATAATTTCTGGGTAATTGAATTATTTTATTAATAAGACTAGCATGTTATTAATAAAAGAGTTCATTGGCATCCTCAAATGCCACAGACCCCTTCTGGTGGTGGGCTCACAGCCCTTGGAAGAGCAGGTGTTTCTGAGGATGGCTCAACTCTGATTGGTTAACAGTTAATGAGAGAATGAATATTACAATGAGATATGGGTTATATTCCAATGAGGGTTTTGAGTTAAGAGACCTGAATCACCCAAGGCTTGGTCAAAGAGACTTATCAATTTCCATATCACCTGTCTGACCAAAGGGAGAATCCACATCTTCCCAGACTTGCCTGAGTGAACAAGATGAGTGGCAATCTTCATGTCACATTGACTTAAGACTTTTCTTCAGCATTCTTTCAGTGCTCTTCTATGCATGGTGAGGGGCAGTGAGGTGACGCAGTGGATAGAGCTCAGAGCCTCTTCCTGAATTCAAGTCTGGCCTTAGACACTTCCTCGTGACCCTGGGCAAGTCACTTAACTGTGTTTGCCTCAGCTCCTCATCTGCAAAATGACCTTGAGAAGGAAATGGCAAACCACTTCAGTTTCTCTGCCAAGAAGACCCAAAATGGGGTCACAGAGAGTTGGACACAACTACAATTTGACTCAACAACAACCATGTATGGTGAGCCGTCAGAAACTGAGTTACATTCAGAAATTCCCAGTTTGGGACCTGGGTGGAGGTAAATGAGTCAACACAGGCATATTACCATAAAGACAGCAATAATAACCAGCATTTATATAGTACTTACAAAATACTTCACTTATGTTATCTCATTTGATCCTCACAAAAACCCTGTGAGGTAGGTTATTTATCTCATTTTAAGCTGCCCAAAAAAATGTTCTTCCAATTCAAACCCAAACTCAAGCAAATTCATAGAGGAAGGATGCTTGAGCTACCCCAGGGCTCCCCCTCATTCCTCATAAAAGCAGAGCTGGTGGACAAGGAATCATTCATTATTTGTCTATTTTTTCCCCCTTTGCTATGAATTCTCCTTCTCCAGCTGAATTAGCCTCTACCCACAGCCACTGTTGTCTCACATTTGGTCCAAAGCACTTGGATGCCCAGCTCCCTTTTTGTTTATTTCTTTCTCTAGTCATGGAAGACCTCTGCCTCTACCATGAAAGTGTCCAACTGGATTAAAATGCTGCCCAGTAAACCTAGAATTAATTGAGCTCAGCTCCCCTCTCCCTTCCTTTGCTAACTCCTAGGGAGCTGCTGGATTATCTTAAATCTCATCATTATGACCAGATGTTCTAATCCGGCTCTAGATTTCAGGCAGAAGGATAGCATTCAAACTCCCAGGAAGCTTACCTAATTTATCAGGAAATAAATTATTATGATGATAATATTATATGAAAATATACTTTATTGACTTTAAAAACAACTGTGACATGATCACCCAGGTGACTTTCTTCTTGATTCTGAAATATGTCTGCCAGTTTTTAAGATCCATCCAGAAGCTAGTCAGCTCTACCAGAACTACAGACTAACTTCGGTAGTTCCTGGATTTGACAGCTCACCAATATCAAGCAGAGGTATTCTGGTAAATGTTTAACAACTGACTCTCTGGGAAAAAACAAACCAACCAAGAATACACTTTAAAAATTTCTTTTATATTTTTCCCAATTACATGCAAAAACAATTTTTAACACACACTAAATTTTTCTTTAATTTAAAAATTTTTTTAAATGTTCAAATTCTGCCGTTTCCTTCCTTCCCTGCCCCCTCCTTGAGAAGGCGAGCACATTGGCATACGTTATACATGTGCAGTTATGTAAAGCCTATTTCCTTATTAGTCATGTTGTAAAAAGACAGACCAAAAAAAGAACACAAAAAACGTTTTAAAAAAAGTATGCTTTGATTTGCATCTAGACTCCATGAGTTCTTTCTCTAGAGATAGCATTTTTCATCATAAATCTTTCAGAATTACAAGAACAAACTTTTAAATTTAATTTATCTTATTAATATTTTTCCATCACTTTCTCAAGTCTAGACAATCAGCAAAACAATAAGTCAAACCCTGAAAAAGCCTTTGAATGTTTTCAAATGCTCACACTGGAAATGTAACAATTGTTTCTGTGCAGTGGAGCTAACCACACTGTTAGGTTTTACCTTGTTTTCTACTCAGGAGGAGAATTAAAACCAGAGCCTTTGGCAAATGCACCAACCGAGGATAATCAGGCCCTTTGACTACATCAACATGTGTAAAGTCAGGAAGGATTGCTTAAAAATCCCTTTGACCTCAGGAGTTTGTATGGTGTCACTCATTGATTATTTCTGCTTCCATGGGTCCTATCCTCTGGATAGTCAACTTGATTGCCACACTTTCTTCTGACTCCCAAGTCCAACATGCCTCCCATCATCCATACTGTCTCTCATAAACTTGACATGTTTCTATTAATGTGAAATTAGAATTCTTTGGCAGGCACAAGTGCCTTACTTGGAAGGCTAAAACCAGACCCACTTCTATAAATAGAATATATAATATAATAATAAATAAATAGAATCCTCCACATCTTTCAAAGCCCAGTTTAAAGCCTACTTTCTTTGTGAAGTTTTTCTTGTCCACCTCAGTCCACAATAGCCATGGCGCTATTTCCTCCCTCTGAACTCCTGTAGGATTCATTGTCCGTTTCTCGTTTGTACCAACCATTTGGCACGTTGTAGCTTTCCTTTGATGTCCTGGCTACCCTATTAGATCATAACCTCCCTGAGAGTCAGAACCATATTGGTCACTGGAGTCCAACTGTATTGAATTCCTCATTCATCTACGTCTTTTTCTTCTATACACTTTAGGTGGAGGCTAGCTCAGTGCCTTGTGGGGCTCAGTACACATTTGATTTATAAAAGGAGACAATTCACACATGAATGAGTTGATAACAAATATTTAAACTGGACCTAAATTAATAGATTTCCTTGTTGGTTTTCCGTAGACCAAACAATGAAGGAAGAACACCCTTGTTGTCATTCAGTTGTGTTTGATTCTTCATGATGTCATTTTGGCAAAGATACTGGAATGGTTTGCCATTTACTTCTCCAGTTCATTTTACAGATAAAGAAACTGAGAAAACAGAGTTAAGTGTACTGCCCAGGGTCACATAGCTAGGAAGTGTCTGAGGCCAAATTTGAATTCAGGTCCTCCTAACCCCAGACCCAACATTCCTGACACTAGACCACCTAGACACCCTTGAATATACCTTATCTTTGTGAAATCTGAACATAACAAATCTAAACTCTTCAAGAATTTGCTTTTTAAGAATTCTGCCTCCCTTCCTCTTCCAATTTCTGAGCATTTGTGTTAAGTGAACAAGTATATCTTTGGTCATAACTTGCCATCAGAATCTGGAGTACTCGGGCCAAAATGAAAAGAGAAATAATGCCCTTGTATTTCTTCATTCATTTGGTCTTTGCCTTGGGCATGCTAGAGACTGGAGGAATGTTCCTGTCCAAAGGAGTGGTGCTCCAGCTTTTCACTCCCAGAATCCATTCTCTCTTACAACAAGGAATCAGGACACACTGAATATTTATTTTGGCACAGGCAGAAGACTGGCATATGTACTATCTCTCTTCAATAATTTTTGTGGCATTATTCAAGATCAGTCATGCTTTGAAGTTAGTGTGTTTGAGTATTAAGCAAATTTTGTTTATACTGTAACTACTACAGGGGGAGAAGCATTCCTAGAACATATCCAGAGTTGCCCTTCCTGGTTCTAGACCATGTGGGAACTTTGGGCCCTTGTTTTTGACCATGGTTCAGCCCAGTGCTGGGACAACATAGCAATTGGGATATGACATAGCAGATCCTGAGTGGTCCCTTGGTCCTAATCTTGTCAGCTGGTAGTGGGGAGGAGGGTGGAGTTGGGCCCTGTGCCAGTTAAAAGAAGAGGCAACCCCTGTTCAGTTCTTTGTCTGAACTCTCCAGTATGGTCGATTGTGGTCTCCATCTCTAGACTCCCCATGCTGGGACATAGGAAGATGGGCAGCAGATTTTTCCCCCACCTCCAAATTCCTCCCAGCCCCTGAGCCTAGACTTAACTAGTAATCTTGCTCCTGGGCCCCTGTTTTTCCTTTCCACTTTGTGTTTCTTTCCTGGAGTAGGTGATCAAACATATTGGGGTTTCGGGGGGAGGGAGAGAATGTATCTAGATTTGGAGATAAGAGTTCAAGGGGGCAGGGAAGGAGTCCCCAGGAGCTATCCCAATATTCTTGGAGAGGATGTCCACTGACAAGGGGCTTGACTCAAGGCTAATGGCTTTATTAATAGACATATATAGTCAATCACTTCATCAATAAACATTTATCAAATGCCTACCTTGTGCCAGGCACTGTGCCAAGCACTGGGGATACAAAAATAGGTAAAAGTCAGTCCCTGCTTTGAAGGAACTTACAGTCTAATGAGGGAGACAATACGCTAACAACTGTGTACAAATGATCTATAGACAGGATAAGTTGGAAATAATCAACAGAGGGAAGGCACTGGAATTAGAAGGTCTTGGAAAAGGCAGGCATTTAGATGGTACAGAGTAGAGGAAAAAAAGGAAGGGAAGGGCATTTGTTAAACACCTACTATTTGCCAGGTCCTGTGCTAATCGCTTTACAAATATTATCTCATTTAAGTGGAATATCTAACTAGCAGTCTTACAAACTGCTGTATGTTGTAATGAAGGTTTTAGAGGTCACATGGTGCTGTGGAAAGAAGGCTGGATTTGGAGACTGAAGACAAATTCAAATACTGATTCTTCCACTTACTCCCTCTGTGACCTTGGGCAAGTCCCCTAACCACTCAGATGGCTCAGTTTCTTCATTTGTAAAATGAGAAGTTTGCCACAGTAAAGTCCACATGGCTCCTCTTCCTAAACAAATAAAGGAAAAAACAAGATCCAGCATCTTTCAGGCCTGTGGCTAGGGATAGAATTCTTAATCAAATAGGGGATAAATGAGATCAGTCAAGGTACAGATATTTGATGCCATGTGCCTGGTGCTATCGTAAGGGATACAAATAGGAAAAAGATAGTCCACAGTCCCTATCTTCAAGGAACTTACAATGTAATGGGGGAAGTCAACACAGAAAGGAAGCTGAAAGGGGGAAAGAGGAAGGGAAGGTATCTAAGAAGAATGGAGTCCATTCCAAAGGCATGCACAGTAGGGAATGAAGAGACGGCTGTCCCGGAATCTCTCTTTAAATGGAGGCTTTGGAAAGAGTTCTTTGCTTCATTCTCCAACTTTCTGTAAGAAACTATAAAATTGACAATTTTGACTACATGAAATTTAAAAAAGCTTTTGCACAAATAAAATCTATGAAGAAAACATAAGGGAAATGACAAAGTGGGAAAATGTGTGTGAGTGTGTGTGTATGTGTGAGTGTGTGTGTGTGTGTGTGTGTGTGTGTGTGCAGCTAGGTGGCATAATAAATAAAGCACCAGGTCTAGTGCCAGGGAGACCTGAGTTCAAATCCACCCTCAGACACTTACTAGCTTTGTGGCTCTGGGCAAGTTCCATACACATATATATACATACACACATATGTACATACACAGATATTACTATATCTTGAAGGTTTGTAAAGACAAATTGAGAGAAACATTGACTGTAGATCTAGAAAGGCACCAATTCTCAGAGCCCAGCAGAAAGCTACATCCTTGGGGAACATCATAAAGTCTCTGAGAAGGGAGAGAAAGAACTCTCAGAGCCAGGAGTCAGGAGGGTGTCCCTTTGTCATGAGTGTGGTTCTCTACTTTAAACTTGAGCTCACTCTCCCCAGGGACTTTGTATATGCAAGGAGAGAGTATAGCCCTCTTTTGGGGGACTGTTTTGTGACTACTCTTAGTGGGATACCCTTTCAGTAAATACTATTTGTAAAAGTTAACAGTTCAACTGGTTGACCAATAGTGGATAGCAAACTGGATAGAGGCATATGAGCGATAGTACTAGAAACCACAGGGATTCTCAAGGTTGCCCCTAGACAAAAGAAGTAGTTAGCATCCACTTTGGGTATCTATTTTGTTTCCAATTCTTTGGAACTACAAAAAGTGGTGTTATAAAAATTTTTGTGCATGTGGATAATGCTTTTCTTTTTGTCATGGATTTTTTTCTGTCATTGACACCTCCCCCCACTCCCCAGGGTCAAAGGGTAAGGACATTTTAGCCACTCTCTTAGCATGATTCCAAGCTGGGTACCAGAACCGTCAGACCAATTCCTATGGTTCATCAGTCATCTCTTGAAGTCAGTTCAGTCCACTTTTTCTCCCTTTCATTTTCTGATTTATATGGCTCTCTGTTTCACAGGCTCTTAGTCTGGTCACTCCAGGGCCACATCATCTGCCTTCTACCCACAGTCTCTAACACATCCATAAAGACAGAACTGGTGCCCCGCCCATGGGCCTCCCCAGGTGAAAAGGAACTGGGATACTTGGGTACAAAGTGGGAGGGAGAACACCCTATTCACCTTGCTCTGAACCTGATTCGATGCCAAAGAGCTCTGCCCAAACCGCATGAAAAGGAGGAAACAAGGAGCTGGCCTTCTCACCCATCCTAGAGCCGCTGCCTCCAGACCAAAGAGCTTGCTTCCTTATCCGTGGCCCCAGTTTCAGAGCCAGTCACTGTGACTCAGCAGAATCCCAGGCCCAGACAACCAAACGGATTCTCTCGGCTCTTTTAAAAACCTTATTTTATCCTTTGTTATTAACGTCCGTCATTTCCCTGAAAACATCCCTCCCTCCGCCCTTTCCTCCAGAGAGCCATCCCTAGCAACAATGCATCAAAAAGAAAGGGAAAAAAAAACAATAAAAAAATTAGGAAAATCAACGGAGAGTTATGTCCATTTCCTTTCCAGAGTGACAGTTTTGGAGGCTGGGGATACGGGTCACTTCTACCCGTATTCTGGGACACCGGAGAAGCGCCACAGGGCGCTGGCACAGACGTTCCTTAATGTCCCAGGCTGGTCCTGAGCGGAGACAATGTCATCCCAAGGTAGAAAGGCATGATCCCCATCCAGAACCCTGCTGCCCTGATCACTAACCTGGGACCACTCCACACACACAGACACACACAGCTAATCTAGGATTACCCACCCAGCTACCAAGATCATTCATACACAACTCCCACCCCCCAGCCTGCCAACTAACCCAGGAACACCCCCCCTTCCAACTAATCCAAGAGTTCCGTCTTTCCCTCTGCCCTTCCCCTTCCCTCTGTCCCCGTCTCCTTCTCCTCTCTTGTCTTTCCCCCACCCTTTCCTTTTCCCTCTCTGTGCCCCCTTTCCTTTCTTCTCTTTTTTCCTCTACTCCCCCCCCCCCCCCACCCCCACACACACCATCTTCCTCACCACCCCTCTGTCCCGGGATAATCCCGCCCACTAAACACTAGGGAATATTCTCTGCCCGCTCCTCCCCCTGGATTTCCTACTCTAAGTGGCTGAGGACACCGAGCTATAAAGGGCCTGGAGGCATCGACTGCCTTAAACTTAGCGTAGAGTAGAAGCTGCTCGCTGCCTGGGTCGGGATTCTCGGCCGCGGCTCCTTTGGTCAATCGGAGGGTCTCTGGAAGCTGCTGCGCCCCGCCCTGCAGGACTGATGGCCGGTGAGTGTCTCCCCTGCCCTCCCTTTCCCTCCCGATCCTGCCCTGGGCAGCACTTCCTCCCCTCCCACAGACTTCACCAAGTTCCCCAAGGATGAAACTTTCTGCTGGACTCTGAGGACTGATGCCTTTCTAGGTCTGGAGTCAACATTTCTCTCAATTTGTCTTTGCAAACCTTTAAGGTACATTAATATGTGCATGTACACATGAGTATGTACATATATGTACATATATATCTTGGAGGTGAGTGTATATATATACATATTTGCATACATATGAGTGTATACACACACACACACATACACACACACACACATAGTTCAGTGGGTTTTCACTTATGTCTAACTCTTCATGACCCCCCCTCACTTGGAAAGTCAGCCCTCCCATAAAGCGGCATGCCCAGGTGAGCCGTGCCCTTTCTCCTTTACCTGGGCTAACCTGGCATTATTTAAGTCTGTCACACCCTTCTCTGTCATTCCAGCCTAAACTTTCAAAATAAAGCATTAAAGGAATGGGCTGCCAGAAGTATTTAATCATCCATGGATGATCCATGATTTTTCTGTTTCTTCTCATACAATCTCAAGAATTTTAGAACTGGAGAGACCTTAGTAGTCCTGGAGTTCAACACTGAGCATTTTTTAAAAATTAGGAGTGATTTGTAACAGTTAAAGAGAAGGTTATTGATATCTTACATTTCTTCTTTCGAAAACTGTTTCTTTTTCCCATTTATGTACTGGAGAATAGCTCTTCACCTTAAATATTTTCATCGGTTCCCTATGTTTCTTGGATATCAGACTTTTGTCTGAAATGTTTGATGGAAAGATTCCTCCCTCCCCCCCTCTGGACAGTTCTTTATTCCATCTACATTTATTTTGTTTGTGCAAAAGCTTTAAAATTTTACATAGTGGAAAGACCTGGGTTCAAATTCTGCTTTTGATCAACGGTATGATCCTGGACCCCTGGATCTTTGTAACAAAGAGAAATGACCAAAGAAAAGCTATTTAAGCAGTTACAAATGCATGAGGCATTGTACCTCCAAGTCTGCTGCCTAGAGGAGGAGTGACAGACACACCATCCTCTGTCTTACTGGACCAAAATCAGCTATTGCAGTTTTTCAGAGTTTGGCTTCCTTGGTATCATTTGTTGTTACCTTCATTATTAGTGGTCATTATGTGCAGGGGCAGCTGGGTGGTGCAGTGGATAGCGCACCAGTGCAGGAGTCAGGAGGACTTGAGTTCAAATCTCACCTCCAACACTTGACACTCACTAGCTGTGTGACCTTGGGCAAGTCACTTAACCCCAGTTGCCTCATCCTGGGTCATCTCCAGTCATCCTGATGAATATCTGGTCACTGGATTCAGATGGCTCTGGAGAAGAAGTGAGGCTGGTGACCTGCACAGCCCTCCCTCACTCAGAACAAAGTCAAGTGCAAGTCATGTCATTATTTCTCTGATGGCATGGTCTTCTTCGGCAACGAAGGACGAACACACACATTATATGCATCATTCTTCTCGTCCTGCTTAGCTCACATCTAATTTCCCATGTTTCTCCAGTTTCCTCACATTTGTCATTTTCTGTGCAATGTTACATGACATTCATATATCACCATTTGTTCAATCATTTACCAGTTGCTTCAAATATCGGTCTTTACCTATACCAAATGTTTTTGATCGTTATTGCTTTGCTAATTTTATTTTAATTGCCTCTTCCTCTGCTTCCTCCGGCAGCTACTCTGGGGTTGGGACAGTTTCCTCATTGGGGCATTCTGCAGACGTCTTAAAATCATCAGGTCCAAAACTGAATTCACTGTCTTCCTGTCTCCCCTCACCCCACCCCAACCTCCCTTCTCTCTAGCTTCCCTCTTACGGTCAAGGGCACCACTATCCTCCCAGTCACCCAAGCTTGAAACCTAGGTGCCATCCTCAGCTCCTCACACTCTCTCCCACTTGCTGTCTCCAATCTGTTGCCAGGTCCAGTCAATTTTACTTCCTAACATCTCTGCTGAATTATTGAAGTAATCTGCCTGTTGGTCTCCTTGCCTCCTTTCTCCCCACTCCAGTGCATCCTCCACTCAGCTGTCAAATTAATCTTCCCAAAGCACAAATCTAACCATGTCACCCACCCATGTCACCCATCACTTTCATTTAGTAAACTCCAATGACTCCCTGTCTCCTCCAAATCAAATATAAAATTATGTTTGTCATTCAAAGACCTTCACAACCTGGCCCCCTCCTAACTGCTAGTTTTCTTACATCTTACTCCTGGATATCTGTTCTCTGTCATCCAGGGATACTGACCTCCTTGCTGTTCCTTGAACAAGATTTTCCATCTCCATCATGTTCACTGACTGTCTCCCAGGCATGAAACCCTGTCCCTTCTCATCTCTATTTCCTTGCTTCCTTCAAGTACCAATTAAAATCTTTCCCTATCTCATTGTTCACATCTTCCTTCTATTGATACTGGACAACAAGTCCCCACCCACCTAGTACAGAGTGGATGTAATAACTAAATAGTAATTGTTTCTCTTTTACCCAGGAACCTTGAGGGTCTTCCCCTCCCAGTTTGATTTTTTTTTCTTTTGATTAATTGGCCATCCCTTGAGTAACTTAAAGAAGCCTATTCATTGAATGGGTGTATCTCACTCAAAGTGAGATTGTGATAACACCTTAGCCTGAAAGGGCCAGGGTCTCCCATTGCATGCTGGGCCATCTTCAGTCATCCTGATGAATATCAGGCTACTGGACCCAAATGGCTCAGGAGAAGAAAGTGAGGTTGAAGACCTTGCGCAGCCCTCCCTCACTCAAAGTCAACTGCAAGTCATGTCATCATTTTGATGTCATGGTCCTCTTATAGAACAGACAGACACAACAACCTCCCCTTTACCCTGTATGTAACTTGTTTGTACATAGCTGTTTACATGTTGTTTCTCCCATTAGACTGTGAGGTTCTTAAGAGCAGGGACTGTCTTTTGCATTTCTTTGTATCTCTAGTGCTTAGTATATAATAGGAATTTAATAAATGCTTATTGGCTGACTGACTGACTGGGTGCTTTCAGATACAGGTGGTCCTGCATTTCTTGAATGTCTTCCTTCCTCACCTGACTTCTTAGAATCCTCAGCTTCCTTCAGAGGACAAATTGAGTATTTCCTCCTATAAGATGCCTTTCCACATGCCCCCCAGCTATTAGTACTTACTCCTTCTGGATCTTACTTTATGTTAAGAAAGAGACAGAGACAGAGACAGAGAATCAGAAAAAAGAGACAGAGAGAAAGACAATGAGATTTAATACAAATGAAATGATTAAATAATTAAACAGTGACTTGTTTCTTCTTTTTCCTTCTGACCAATAGTAGGTCTACCTGTATCTAATTTAGCCAATGAGCAGGGGAAATCCAATTTTATTTTCTTTATGCAGTGTAGAATATATTTTGGAATGTTTATTGCCAGGCCTAGAGGCCTGAGGGCTACCCGAGTCTTACCTTACCTGTCCCAGGTCTTCGGTTGGCCAAACCGGATAAACGTATGAGAGAAGAGACTTTCCGGAGTCGAACAAGGGTTAGGCTTTATTCAGGGTCCTGGTTACATGTGCAGGGGGAGCTCTTCCTTAGGAGGGAGAGAGAAATCTCCCAAGGAGGCAAAGATCTTACAGTAAGAGATTGGAAGCAGAAGTGGAAGTGGGGAGAGAGGGGGAGGGGAGAGCGAAGAGAGGAAAAACGGAGCCTTCTGTCCTGTCAGGGTCCCTCCTTGCTAAGAGCGCCTTCAAGCTTTCGTGACCCTAATTAAGCTCTCCGGCCGCGTAGTTTGCACCTGAATACCGTGCCTGTTAGATAACAATAGGTGTGCCCAGATCCGGGACAGTCTCGAGGGCGGGGATGCTCCTCCCATCACGTTTCTCACGGGAAGAGGCGGAAATACACGAGATAGCTCGGTCTCACTCCTCGATTCCCTGGTGTTTCATGGGGGGCCTCATGAGAACTCTAAGATTTAGAAGTTCCCACCTTTACCCGCCCGAGACTGTCCACATGGAATTGAGCTTACACCACCAACAGTTTATTATTAAAAGATAAAAACAAACCAATAGCATAAAGAACAAATGTTCAGCCCTTTGCAAATTAAACTGTACAGGCAACTCTAAACACGACTAATGTGAAAAGAAATGACAAAGTAAATAGCTATTAGGTATAATATGCCTGCATTTTCTCTGATGTAGAAATGCAAAATTGCATGAACCAAGAAGCCAAGTAGACTGGAGAGGGAGCTACAAATCCTTTTGGTAGTCAGAGGCATTTTCCCTTTTCTAGGTCCTACGTTTACCTCTTTTGTACCCCTATTTTTTTAAAAAAGGAATTTAAAGATACACTGGACTTTAGGGCTTTTCAAATTCAAGGGAGAGAATGCTGGACTTGGAGCCAAGAAGACCTGGATTTAAATCCTACCTCAGACACTTATTAGTTCACCTTTGTGGTCCTCAGTTTCCTCATTTGTAAAATAAGAGTTAGACTCTGGTTTCCAAGTTTTCTTCCAACTCTAAATCTATGGCCCTATAACCTGGAATCTGGAATTGCTCAATATTTATCATACTGCGTTGTTGTGGTTGTTGTTCGGTTGTGCCCAACTCTTTGTAACTTCATGGAACACAGCATACCAGGTCCTTCTGTCCTCTTCTGTTTCTTGAAGTCTACCCAAGTTCAGCACTATCTCCCTAGCTACAAAAGGTTACAATTAACCACATATGTGTGTGTACATATATATATACACATGTACTTGTATATACTTGTACATGTATATATCTATAAATACACACATGTATACACACATACACTCATACACATATATTTAAGACCGTACTATCCTTATTTCCTACTATCATCTGTTTCTCTGAAGGTAGATAGCATCTTCCTTCATAAGTCCAAGTCTTTCCTACACCACAATAATATTCCAACCCAATTACATCCAAATTGAGAGATTGTCTATGAAAGTTTTCCCCCAATTTTCTGTGTTCCTTCTATTCCTGGATGCATAGGTTTTATTTATACAAGAAAATTTTAATTTAAAATAATCGAAGGTCTGATACTGTCGAATTTGCTTCCTTTACATCTTTTTTTCCTGGTTTCTTTGAAGTCCTTGACCTTTTGTTCTTTCACATGAACTTTGTTATTATTTTTTCTAACTCAAAAAGATAACTTTTTTAGTAATTTAACTGGGATGGCATTGAATAAATAGATTAGTTAGGCAAAATTGTCGTTTTTAAAATTATATTGGCTTTGTCTACCCATGAACAATAAATATTACTTCAATTATTTAAATCTGACTTTATTCATATAAAAATGTTTTATGTTATATGTTATTATATGTTTATGTTAATATAGTTCTTGTGTTTGTTTTGGCAGGTATACTCTCAAGTATTTCACACTACCTCATTATTTTAAATGGTCTAAAACAATTTTAAATAATATTGCTGACAGTGTAGTTTCCCTATTTTCTCTTTTAATTCAATTTCTTTCAGTTTTGACTTTGTCTGAGATCATGATTACTACCTCTGCTTTTTTTTTACATTATAAATTCCACTCCTAAACTTTATTTTATCTTTGTATCTCTCATTTTATAGGATTTCCTGACAGCAACATACTGTTAAATTCAAATGTTTAATCTACTATCAGTTTCCATTTTATGGGTAAATTCATCCCGTTCACATTCTGAGCTATAATTACTTGTATATTTTCCTCCTTCCTATTTTTCCTCACTATCCTTCTCACCCTATTCCTCTGTTTTTTTTCTACCCACTCCCTTGCTTTCCTATTTCTTAATCTACCCACCTCTCCAAGAGTCTCTCACTTATCCTCTCCCCCCACCCTATCTTTTGACCCTCTTATTTCTTTCTATATTTAGAAGACTTTTATACTACATATATATGTTGTTCCCTCTTTAACCCATTCCCAATGAGAGTAAGGTTCCATCACTACCTACCCTCCCCCACTAGCTTCTTTTTTTTTTTTAGAATCACCTCATCATACGTAATCATTGATTCATATGGTACAATAGTATTCCATTACATTTGGATGCCATAGCTTGTTCAGTCATTTTCCTTTAGTTGGGCACCTACCTTGGTTTGTTTATTTCTCAGTGCTATGATTTTACTAAGCTATCTGTGAATTGCTCTAGATCAAGGGAATAATTTACCCTGGTTTTGACAATTGAAGCAAAGGATCTGAAAAAAAAAATATATATATATATAGACTAATATGGAAATGTTTTACATTACTGCACATGTATGTAATCTTTTTCAAATTGCTTGCCTTCTCAAGGAGGGGAAGGGGAGGGAGGAAGGTAGAGAATATGGAACTCAAAATTTAAAACAAAGAGCTTACATTCTATGAGGGCACATATGGCATCTTGATTAACTCTGTGTTCTCTATGGATCTGCTAGCCATCGCACACCAGCAGAAGCACTGCCAGTTGGCTATTTATTACTTCTGTGTTTTCTGTGATGTCTTTTACAGTCAAGAAAGCACTGATAGTTCTGGCTCACTCGGAGAACACATCCTTCAACCATGCCTTGAAAGAAGCCGCCAAGGAGGCTTTAAAGAAGAAAGGCTGGGATGTCACGGTGTCAGACCTGTATGCACTGAATTTTAATCCATTGATCTCCAGAAAGGACATCACAGGTACTTGATCTGCTACTCTCTTTGGGCTGAGCACTCTGGACCTAGTACTGTCTCCCATGGGCCACCAGTTTCTCAGTCCCCTTCCTCCTTCCTTCTTTAGGGGGTCTAAAGGACCCTGACAACTTTAAGTATCCAGTTGAATCTGCTCAGGCTTACAAGGAGGGGCGGCTGAGCTCAGACATTGTTGCTGAACAGAAGAAGCTAGCAGATGCAGATCTTGTGATATTTCAGGTATTGGATGGGGGGAGGGAGAACAGTATGGAAAAACTGGCTTCTTTCATCAATACTAAACTTGTTTTTCATTATCTGTGTGATCCTAAGCAAGCCCCATTCCATCTTGCTTCAGGTTCATCTTCTCTAAAATAGGACCAATACCACCTGCCCCACTTACCTCAAAGGACTTTTATGAGGATAGAAAGAGATTGTAAATAGAAAAGGGCTTTCAAGTTAAAAGTGATCATGTAATCATTACTACTGATATTTGTATAATCCTTTGATGTTTTCAAGATCATTTAATATACCCTATATCACTGGAGGTTCACAAAAACTCTGGAAGGTAGGATAGTACAGATATTACTGTCCCTGTTTTATAGATGAGGTAGTATGTTGTGTTTGACTCTTCATGATCCCATTTGAGATTTCCTTTGCAAAAGATATCAAAGCAGTTTCCCATTGCCTTTTCCAGTTCATTTTACAGGTGAGGAAACTGAGGCAATATGAATAAGTGACTTGTCCAGAGTCACACAGCTAGCAAGTATCTGAGGCTGGATTTGAACTCAAGTCTTCCTCACTCTAGGCTTGGTGGTGCTCTGTCTGCTGCTTCACCCAGTTGTCCTAAGATTGTTTAGTTTAGTGGATAAAGAGGAGGACCTGAGTTTGAGTCCGTTCTCTATCTTTTTTCTTTGTATGAACAATACAGGGAACTTCTGGCATGAATAGTGCATTCACTGAAGCAGATTAACAACCTGCTGGCATCCTATCTTTTAAATGATATTTTGTTTTATTTTCAAAGATATGCCTTCACTCCTTCCCCAACCTCCCAACATTAAGAAAACAAGAAAAACAAAATTCTTGTTATGAATGTGTATAGTCAAGAAAAACAAATTTCCACATTGACCATGTCTGAAAATAACACACACATATAATATATACACATGTGTATATCTACATATATACACATATGTATATGCATGTATATACACATACATGTATGTATATGTTCTCTCCCTCACCTCTCTACCATGAGGAGGGCAGTATGTGTCATCATGAGTCCTTTAGAATTGTGGCTGGTTGTTGTGACAACCTATTTTTCTGAAAGAACTACATAGGGCACTAAAAGCTCAACGATTATCATAATGGTTGTATGACCCTGGGCAAGTCACTTAACTTCCCTGGGACCTAGGCAACTATAACAAAATAAGATACCACAATGATCAACCATGATTCTTTGGAGAGCTTTGCTTCTCTTTAAGACAGTAAGCTGCAGAGAAAGTATTAGCCTGCATTATCTTCACCCTGAACTCATTGATAGTGACCCTATCTTTTTTCATTTGCAGATGAGGAAACAGGCTCAGAGATATTTGTTGACTTACCTATGGTCACCCAAATAATCAGAGGCAGGATTTAAACCCAGGTCTTCCTTGTGCCAAATCCTACATTTTATCCACTATACAGTGCAACCTCTTAATATGATATAAAGTGGTACTACGTCCCATATACATGTATATTTGAAGATGACCGCTGAGTGCCTTACTGTTCAAGTGTATGGATGGAATTGATTGAAGTTTCATAAGGGAAAGCTAATTTTCCCCATGGTAGTTTATGGGTGTAATGACCATTGATTTCCTGTTTGTAGTGGGGTCTGATGATGTGTACAGTTTTCCCTTTCTCTGCATCCTGGAATGTTTGTGGTTTACCCACAACAAATTACTTCATCTCTATTTCACAATCCATTGACACAGAGGACAAAGTGTTGGATTTGCAGTTAAAAAGAACAAGGTTCAGATACCATTTTGGACACTTATCAGCTGTGTGATCTTTGGCAAGTCATTTACCCTCTTTCTGCCTTGGTTTCCTCATCTGCAAAATGGGAAAGACAATATGCATACCACTTAACTCACAGGGTTGTTGTAAGGATTCTATGAAATAATATTTGCCAAAAGCATTGCAAACCTTAAATCACTGTAGACTATAAATGTACTGTAATTACATCTTTTTTTAATCTAAGTTCCTAATTTTATTTTTTAAATTTTATTTATTTTTTTAATGTTCTACAATCACTATCATAAATTTTAGATTTTAACCCCCCCACTTACCTCCCACTACCCCCTTCCCTCCCCAAGATGGCATACAATTCTATATAGGATCTACATATACTTTCCTATTGAATACGTTTTCACTATAGTCATGCTATGTAGATGAACTAAAATAAATGGAAGAAATCATATAACAAATCAGAACATGATACACAAACACACACACACAAACATGATCTGCTACATTGTGCAAATGAATTCCATAGTTCTTTCTCTGAGTGTGGAAGGCATTTTGCCTTAGAAAAATTTTTTTTTTTAAGTTCTTGCATTACTACGAAGTTCTAAGTCTACCAGAAAAAACTCTCGTACACTGTGGTTGTTGCTGTGTGCAAAGTTCTCCTGGTTCTGCTCCTTTCACTCAGCATCAGATCATATAAGTCCTTCCAGACCTCCCTGAAGTCTTCTTGTTCATCATTTCTTATGGCACAATAGTACTCCATTACAGTCATATACCATAATTTATTCAGCCATTCCCCAATTGATGGGCATCCCCTTGACTTCCAGTTTTTGGCAACTACAAAGAGTGCTGCTATAAATATTTTTGTACATGTGGGACCCTTTCCCATTTTTATGATCTCTTGGGGATACAGTCCTAGTCGCGATATTGCTGGGTCAAAGGGTATGCACATTTTTGTAGCCCTTTGGGGATAGTTCCAAACTGCTCTCCAGAATGGCTGGATGAGCTTACAGCTCCACCAACAATGAATTAGTGTTCCAACTCTCCCGCATCCTCTCCAGCATTTATCATTTTCTTGTTCTGTCATGTTTGCCAATCTTATAGGTGTGATGTGGTACCTCAGAGTTGTTTTGATTTGCATCTCTTTAATCAAAAGTGATTTAGAGCATTTTTTCATATGATTATAGATATCTTTAATTTCTTTCTCTGAAAATTTCCTGTTCATATCCTTTGACCATTTATCAATTGGGGAATGACTTGTATAGTTATACATTTGAGTCAGTTCTCTATATATTCTAGAAATGAGGCCTTTATCCCCGAGATTAGCTGTAAAAATTCTTTCCCAATTTACTACATCCCTCCGAATTTTGGTTGCATTGGGTTTGGTTGTGCAAAAACTGTTCAGTTTAATGTAATCAAAATTATCCATCTTGCATTTCATAATGCTTTCTATCTCTTCTTTAGTAAAAAATTCTTCCCTTCTCCATAAATCTGATAAATACACTATTCCTTGCTCCTCCAGTTTGTCCATGGTATCACTCTTTATACTTAGATCGTGTACCCATCTGGACTTTATTCTTGTGTACAGTGTCAGGCATGGGTCTATGCCTAGTTTCCACCACACTGTTATCCAGTTTTCCCAGCAATTTTTATCAAACAATGAGTTCTTATCCCAGAAGCTGGGGTCCTATAATTACATCTTAATAGAAAGGCCTTTGGGGGGACATTTCCCTCAGTCTTTGAAGAGGTGGGTACATCTGGTAATATCAGTCTGAGTCTTTTGCTCTGAGATAACTATACGGAGCCAATAACTCTCCTTCATCTCTTTCCTTTCTTAACCATAGCTCAATCTTATTTTATCTTTCTCTTTTCAATGATTGCTCCTGGTCTCCTGAGTCTTTCCATCTCTTTTCCAGTTATCCCCACTCTTTCTTTTCTGTTGCCAGACATTTGAGATCCCTCTCTTCTGAAACTGGGTTAATATTTTATAAAGGTCCTAAGACACATGATCAGGTTTCTTCAGTGTGAACAATGTGTCTGTCAACTATCACTCAAATCCATCAAAGGACTTTTCACACATAATATAAAGCCTATATTGGGTTGATTGAGACTTGGCATTTTATCCTTTCTTTAGATGAGAGTATGTGAGACCTGATTGGTTTTCTCAATCAACACTGTCCCTGACGCAGATATTGCTTCCCAGTTCAAGCTGTGGTCTTTGAGGTTCTCCTTCAGTTTGTTGTTTTTTTTTTTTATCTTTGTTGGACTCCTTGCGACCCCATTTGGGATTTTCTTGGCAGAGATGCTGGAGTGGTTTACCATTTCCTTCTCCAGCTCCTTTTGCAGATGAGGAAACTGAGGAAAACAGGGTGAAGTGATTTGCCCAGGGTCACACAGCCAGTAAGTGTCTGAAGCCAGATTTGAACTTGGGAAGAGGAGCCTTCCTGATTTCTGGCAGTGCTGTATGCACTATGGCGCCACCTGATTGCCCTCTCATTCAATAGGTCTTCATAATACTTCTCCCTGAAGCTGTAGCCTACTGCGCTAGAATGGTGAGAACATCTTAATCATGATCCATCCAGTGAATCTGTCATTTGGGTTAACAAGACGACACTCAATGACTCCATGGTACTGATCCAGTCTTGCCTTTTGAGTTTGAGAATAGGACCTAGATGGCACCAGCAGAACTTCTTAGGAAAGGGGAAGGGAGTAAACTGTTGAAACAATTGTTCTCATCCACTCATTCTGCCAGGGGAAGTCTTTACCTGCTTGGTGTAGACACTGCCCTTCCTCACCAAGGAGTTTGAGGCCTCTGGGATTAAAATAGAATAAGGCTAAATCATTCTTCCATGTGATAGCCCCTTCAACACTCAAAGATAGCTAACGTGTGCACCCTGAGCCTTTCCTTCTTCACATTCCTTCCAACTGTCCTCATATATATGCATTTAATGTCCATTATCATCTGGTTATTCTACTCCAGCACCTTTCCATCTTATCGATGTCCCTTCTAAACTGTGGTGAACATAATGGAATCTAGATTGTATTTGACCAGATCAGAGTATTTATTAAGTGCCTGCTGTATGCTAGTCACTGTGCTTGACTCTGGGGTTACAAGGATGAAGAATTAAATAATCCCTACTCACAATGTGCTTGTATTCCAATGAGGGAAACATCAGCTACATAGGATATATTCAGAATAAACAGAAAATTAATAAATATAGATATAGACAAAGTAGTTAAATAAATACAGTTTAGTTTGGGAGGGAGGGCACTAGCAAGGAAAGGCTTCATGCAGAAGATGGCATCTGAGCTGCACTTTAAAGGAGGAGACAGATTCTATGAGGATCTCCTTATTCCAGTAGCCCAACACTTTATTGGCTTCTCTTGTCTGCCACATCTCATTGTTGACTCATACTGAGCTTGTTAATTTGATTGTTCTAAGTCTTTACTTCATTCTCATTGATCAGGGTCATCAAGGTCACCATGGTAGCTTCTAGGCCAGTGTCACCAATGAGACATTTCTGGCTTCATAGAGGGCTTTTCTTACTTATTCTAATGTTGTTTTTTGGTTTCATTTTTTCTTTTTCAAAAAAGAGAGTCCAATTCCAATGGACTGGCCACATTGTGCAAATGCCAAATGTATGTATGCCAAAAGAACTCTGATGACTCTGGTAGAGACAGTGAGGCTGAGGACTTTGCACAGCTCTGCCTCACTTAAATCCACATCACTTACAAGTGAAGACACCCCCTTCTGATGCCTTCAATAATGATGGATGAACAACCATTGCAATATGATTTCACCTTCCAGATTTTCCATCAGTTTCTAAAGTTGTGGTGATGTCGCCTAACAGCTAGCTAGCTACCCTTGTTCTCCTACATATGTCTAGGTCTCAGTTGTTGTGTACAATAGTTCCTGGGAGACTCCTTGAAAAAATTTCTCAGGGAAACAAAAGTTTAGTCTAAACATGGGTTGCCAAGTTTGAAGTTGCATCTGCAAGTCTGAATACATTAAGTAATTCACTTCACTCATTGGAGAGCTTGGAGGCATCAGGCTTATAAGAAGCCTCTCTTTCTAAGAAAAAGTTGTTTTGGCTTGTGTTTTTTCCCCCAATTTGGCATGTATTGGTTATCCTTTAAGGCATAACATGATGTTGAGGACTCTCAGGGTACAGAAAGATTTTGAAGGATGGTGGAATGGATAAAGTCCTAGACCTGGAGTCAGAGAGACCTGAGTTTATTTACTTATTATTAGGTATGTGACCATAAAATCTGCCTCAGTTGCCTCATCTGTAAAATGAGATAAAATAGCACCTACCTGCCCGAGTTGTTATGAGGATAAAAATGAGACAATATTTGTAAAGTACTTTGCAAACCTTAAAGTGCTATGTAAATGCTAGATACTGGCTATTTTTTAAAATGTTTCAGGTTTCAATTTAATCTGAGGCACATTGCCAAAGACAGATTGTTCTTTAGATATGTTACTAATAATATTCACAGTACAAGTAACTGAATTCAATGAAAAAACTAATGACAGCCACAGATTGTGGATTTCTGGCATCAGACCTCCAGCCCTAATAAGAACCATTAATGGGAGCAAGCTGCCTGAGCCATCCCTTTGGTGGGCATACACTATTTTGTCAAGTCCAAAATTTAGTTGAGAGAGGTTTCCTACAGCCCAAGTACTTGTCCCCATCATCTTTCATAACTGGGTATCAAAAGAAGAGAATTGAAGGCAGAAAACTGGAGCTGAAACCATAGAAACCAGCCAGGCTGAAGAGCCTGGCTATTGCTGCTGAGAGAGCAGACATGGATATCCCTGAAGTTCTAATGAACCATGACCCATCTCCTTTATACACCACTGCAATAACCATTGTTCTCACTCAGGCTGATTTTTTTGCTGTGCTGGTCTGGACTGTGTTGAGTGTATGATGGACATAGAAGATGAGGCACACGAGACAGAGACTGAGCATGCCATTTTAGATCTAAAGCAACTGAGAGATGAGACCCAAGTCATTGTATTTTGAGACTAAAATGGGAGGGAGAGGGAGAGGGACTTCCACCTTTCAATAGAGCAGGGATGCTTATTTTAATAACTGAATTTCAATATCATTGACTTCCTTTTTAATCTCGTGTTTTATTTTATGCATAAAAATATTGTTCTAGGAAGGGATCTGTAGGTTTCATCAGACTGCCAGAGGAGTCCATCACACACACACACACACACACACACACACACACACAGCCCATGGGAGCATAGGATTAAAACTGTAAGAGCCCAAGAATGTCTATTTTTTAAAAAAATAATTTTTATTGCTATCTTTTGTTTTTAAATGACCTACATTTCTCTCTGTAGCCCACTTCCTATCCTTCCCAGAGAGCTATCCCTTATGAAAAAAAGAGGAAAAAAGAAAAAGAAACAAAAGGAAAAAAAAACAATGAAACTGACAAATACATAAAAAAAAAAATCTGACAACATATGCAGTGCTCCAAGCTTGCATTCTGCCATCTCTGCAAAGACATGTGGAGAGATGTCTTCTCATGCATCTTCTTTGGGCCCAAATGTTCTTTATAATTTCACAACATTCCTTTTGAGGGGTTTTGTGGTGGTTGTTCCTTCCATCTGCATTGTTGTGCTCCTTTGTGTGTACTTTTCTCTTGACCCTGCTCATTTAATTCTTCATTAGTTCATATATGTCTTCCTGCTTCTCTATATTCATCATATTTGCTGTAATATTCTATTCCGACATTCATATACTGCAACTGAGAACATCTGCTCTTTATTCCAGGACAGTACGTGGTTCAGTGGTTAGAGTGCTGGGCCTGGAGTCAGGAAAATCTGAGTTCAAATCAGTCCTCAGACACTTAGTAGCTGTGTGACTCTAAGCAAGTCACTTAACCCTGTTTGATTCAGTTTCCTCATCAATAAACTGAGCTAGAAAAAGAAATGACAAACCACTTCAGTATCTTTGCCAAGAAAACCCCTGATGGGGTCACAAAGAGCCAGACATCACTGAAATGAATAAACAACAAAATACTCCTATTATGTCATAGTTCAGCAAGGATTAGAAACTAAACAGTGAGCTACAAAGATTTTCCTTCATGAAGAAATCCCTTAGTCAGGGCCAGCCAATTGAGTGGCTCACTGAGAGCATTTCTGTTAGCAGGAGTCAGTGAGAGCATGTAGTTTATAAGGAACAGGTACCTACACAACATTTTCCAACCACCACATTATATTTAGGCAGGCTACTGGAACAGCATTGATTGGGGTATAATATATGAAAGCAAATTCTACCTTAACCATTTCTGCCTCAATTTTTCAGTGAAAGGTTTATCAAATTATCAAATCTTGGGCATAGTCAGACATCCTCACCCACTTGCATCCTTGAACAATCCTGGGAATGATGATGTGACCGACGTTTTTCTTTTTTCTTGATGCTAGTTAAATGATGGACTATGCCAGTCAAAAATAAAGGATGCTAGTAGGCAGCAGAAGTCTAACTACTCTGAGGGAGTTGGGAAGTCCCCTCCCCCCCATAGCATCTTTAATGCAGCATGATATAGAATGGGAAAGGGGGTCAAACTCAAATAGAAATCTATCCCTGCGGGCAGCATATTAACTTAAAAAACCACAAATTAACATTCTCTATATTATACTTAATTTTTGTTAAACATTTCCCAGTTACATTTTAATCTGACCCTGGGGAGTGTTTGACCCCTCTGGTAAAGTGGCTGGAATGTCAGGTTTGGAGTTATGGGATTATAGTTCTATAAATGGGAGGAATCTCAGAGAACATCTAGTCTATGCTTTCATTTTATAGTTATGGAAATTTAATATCTGCATTTCAATATCATTGGCTTCTTTTTTAATCCCATGTGTTTTATTTTATGTGTAAAAATATTATTCTGGGATTTGCCTGAGGTCACACTAATCAGAAATGAGATTTGGACTGAGTCCTTCAAATTCCACAGTCAATACCCCTTCCAGTATACCAAGCTGCCTCCCAGAATAAAAAAGACACAGGTTCAAATCCTCCTTCTGACACTTACTAGACTACAGGCAAGTTAACTCACTTTTGAGTCTCAGTTTCCACATCTCTAAAATGAGATAGTTAGAGTAGACAGTCTTTAAAGTCCCGTCCCACTCTAGGTCTACAAAAACGGGATACTGAGCCTTGTCTACTCTGCCAAAAAACAAGCCAAAACAAACAGGAACAAACGAAACAAAATAGAACCTCCCTCCCCCAAACCTCCTAACTGATTTGTTCTTCCATCTTGTTTTTTAGTTTCCACTGCAGTGGTTTGGATTGCCTGCTATCCTGAAGGGTTGGTTTGATAGAGTTTTCATCGGAGAATTTGCCTATTCATACGCCGCCATGTATGACAAGGGGCCCTTTAAAGTAAGAGGCTGGGGCTGGTTTTCTTGTAGTAGGTTAGATTTCAGCTATATTCTGGCTCAGAACAGATCAAAATCAACCTCCATATCTTTTGCAGTATATTTAGAAATGTGTTACAAGTTAAGTAGGAGAAAACAGTAGGTGAGGGGAACAGATATTTCTGTATGTGTAGCAGTTTTCAAGTAGTATAATATTTAATCTTCGGACCTAAAACAATGCAAGAGAAGAAAAGTTATATTCTCCTTTGTCATCAGTTTTAAGTATCTCTAGGTCCAAGATTCGCATTATCTAGATGGCTTGTTGGGGATTGGTCAAAGGCCATTACAAAATAATGGAGGTAACCTCTTTTCCTCAGTGTCCAAGGTGAGTCATCAAGGTCACGTTCTAGAGTCTGAGTCATTTAATTGAGATAGCTCTCCATCAAGACCTTTATCCTAATCAGCAACACTGAGCATATATGTTCAATTCAATCCAATAAGCAATTATTAGTTAAGCACTTACTACGTACCTAGGCTATGGTAGGTCTACAGGTAGGCATAGAGCATGGGCTAGTCAGACACTCAGGCACACTTGGTCCATGCCTTATGCTCATGGATGGCCAGTCTCTGGGTATACAAGGGCAAACCAGAGAAAGTTCCTCTCCTCAAGGCGGCACTTACCAAATTAAACTTGGCTTGGTAAATACTTGGCTACTGTAGCCTCAGACCATCTCTAGCTCCTTATTTTCCCTTGCCCTACATGTTCAGTGTGTTGCTAAATCTGACTGTTTCTACCTCCACAACAACATTTCTGGCTTCTGAGTCCTTCTCTGAAGTCACACAGCCACCATCTTGGTTTAGAGCCTTATCTCCTCTAGCCTGAACTATTGAAGGAGCCTCCTGATTGATCTCCCTGCCTCAGTCCCCATATAGTGAATTTTTAAGTATGCTATATTTCCTATGCATGCTTCCCCCAGCAAAACAGAAGCTCTGTGAGAGCAGGGGTTGATTAATTTTTGTCTTTCACTCCCCACTTCTTCTCATAGTGCCTGGTACATAGTACTTAATAAATGCTTTTGTTGGTTGACTCATTTATGCATTCAACGTTTATTAAGTGAATAAATTCATCCATTCAACATTTATTAAGTATAGACCTTACTAAACATTTGTTGAATATATGAATAATGCTGGCCATTCACTAGAAGAAATACAGAGTTTAGATAAGACAGAGCCCCAGACCACATGGATCTTATAATGTAGTAGGCATTATCAGAAATGCCTTTGTCCCCAGATTCCTTTTTACCCCATGGTATCTTGGAGAAGCAAGCATAAAAACACAATTGCCTCGCTAATTTGGAAAATTTTTTAATAAGGCACACTATCATTAAAAATTTAGGGGTATATACCCCTAATATGTATATACTTATATCATATCATATATATGTGTGTGTTACTATACTCATAATAATTATTATATATATGTTATATCTTGTGTATTAATTTACATTATCAAATGTGTGCATTACTGTACTATAATGATGATATTATAATATTTATATGTAGACAGAAATTTTTAAAGGACAAAATAAAGGTGAAATAATATTTGATTCTAAAGTCTACAAGGAGCCTTTGTTGATGGAGTAGGAGAATGATTTAGACCTTTGGGAATATTAATTGGAGAGGGGGAGCCAATTAGGAAGTCATTCTTTGGAGACCACTGTTTGGATCACATTCATTTTATCACTGGAGACAGCAGCCACCATTAATTTAAGCTAGAGGGTTCCCTTTTCCTTCTTCACTCACTCACAAATTACAACATTCTTGACTTCAATTGCCACCTTCCCACAAGTAGAATCCTCCCCTCTCCATCCATATCCCACCTGCTCTCCATTTCCTTTGTCACTGTTTCTGCAGAAACATCTTCAATAGATTAGAGGTGGGAGGTGCTGCAGTGTTAAGCTGTATGAGCAGCCCATAGGGTAGGATAATAGTCATTTCCCTGGAGCTACCTCATTAATCCCCTGTCACTACCAGCATCACTTCTGTGGTCTGGATAATAATGAAGTTTTTCTTCCCCAGAACAAGAAAGCTGTGCTCTCCATCACCACTGGAGGGTCTGGCTCCATGTATTCACTGTTTGGTGTCCACGGGGACATGAATGTTCTCCTCTGGCCAATCCAGGTACCTTATTTTCAGTGTATTTTGGGTCAATAAATGAACCTTCTCTGGAAGCTCTATTCTATAGTGGGCAGAGTGACATGTGGCAGGGGCTACACCATGAAGAAACTCCCTGCGTGGTGTGTACTAGTGCATCACCAATTCCTTCTTCACCAAAAGCCCCTTTAATTCCAGTTTCTGCCCTCCCCTACTCATACATATACCCTATTTTTTCTCCATGACCCTCTGACATATCTAACCATGTATCCTCCTGACAGGAAGCAATGTGGCATAGAATCAGGGCTGACCTTGGAGAGTTCAGAAAACTAGGGTCCAAATGCCACCTCTGACACAGTGATACAGTGATACACAGATGATGACAGTGATACCTACCCTTTTATATAGCATTTTAAGGTTTGCAAAATATTTTGCATGTGTCAGCTCTACTTGTTTCTCACAACCCTGTGAGATGGGTGAAATGATCACCTCCGGTTTAGAAAGTGAGGGATATTAAACCACTTGCCCACCTTATAGGTATCTGAGGCAGGATTTGAACTCACTTCTTTCAGATTCCAGATCCAGTCCTCACACTAGCTATGTGGCCATGCTCGAGGCACTTTTCTTGTCAGTGTTCCAGGCAACTCTAAGTTATAGATGAGTTGCTGATGTTCCTTAGTGGATGACATTTCCATCCTAGAAGGTCCCTCTGAAGATGAATTTGCAGGTCCAGACCTTTGCTCCAAACAAAAAGCCAAAAACATGGTGGTTCTCATTTCCAGAAGCTCTTTCTGGAAATCCTTCTTGCTCATTCCCTCTGACACCACCCTTCAACCATTTTAACAGATTCTACTATCCACACCAATGTCACTGCCTTTTTCAATGACCACTACAGAAAGGAAGTGCCATCTTTCATAAAGAGGGTGGGGGTTAGAGAAGTGTAAATCTTGTGGCTCCCTCAGAATACAAGTGGTTGTTATTTACTCTGAGTACCACAAAATGGCCCTTGGCGTGACTTGGGTTGGGTGCCTCGATTCCCAAGGAGCCAGAGAAGTTTCTCTCTTCTGTCATAGAATGTCCAGCAGCTCTTATAGCTTCTCAGATCATTTAGCTGGTAGAATGTCCTGAGGGAAATCCCTCAGAGAAAAGGACAGCTGGTCTAGACTACAAAAAACAGCTGGTGTAAGTATTGTTGCACATAGAAGACCATTTCCTATTTCTTTGATCTTTTTTTTGGTGTAGGCGTAAGGCAAGTCATTCAACCCTTCAGTTCACCCAAGTGTGACCAAAGCAGCTGTTGCTTTGTTAGAGGGTGTTTCTCGCTGGGAATGCCCTAGACCAAGGTCAGTTCTTTCTCTCTGACCCTGTCTCTCTCTCTGTGTCTCATCTTTCTTTCTCTCCCTCTCCGCCTCATCCTTTCCTTTCCTCCAATCTTTTTCCCTCCTTTACTCTTTTTCTCCCTTTCCCCTTCTCTCTTTTCCCCCCTGCTCCATTTTCTCTCTCTTCATCTCTTTCCCTTCATATATGTCTCCCTCTCTTTCTCCATCTCTTTCCCTCTCCCTCCCTCCCTCTTTCTGTCTCTGTGTCTCTGTCTGTCTCTTTGCTTCTCTGTTTGTCTCTCTGTCTTTGTCTCTTTCCATCTGTCTGTCTCTCTCCTCTCTCTGTCTCTTTAGACTCCAATCTCCTGGACTGAACCTATCACTTCATTGGTCTAGGGAATTTCCAGTAATAAGGAAATTTCCTCCCAGTGAAGTTTGGCATCTGCTCCGCTACTTATCAATTAGAGAGTTGTGTCTGGGGCACTGAGTTGTCAGGGTCAGTCAATCAGCATCTGCCAATAGAAGCCAGGATTTAACTAGACATATTTCCCAAGTTATTTCACAGAGCAGCTTAGTTATAAGCATTCTGGTAACTTAGGTACTTCCCCATGCATTCTCTGACTCATCCCTGTGTCTTTTGTATTCCTAGAGCGGCATTCTGTATTTCTGTGGTTTTCAAGTCTTGGAACCTCAGCTTATCTACAGCATTGGGCACACTCCAGCAGGTGAACGACTTCAGATTCTGGAAAAATGGAAAAAACGCCTGGAAAATATCTGGGAAGAGAAGCCACTGTCCTTTGCTCCAAGCAGCTACTTTGATTTGGACTTTCAGTCAGGATTCTTGATGAAAAAGGAAGTGCAGGAAGAACAGAAAAACAAGAAAGTTGGGCTTTCTGTTGGCCACCACTTAGGCAAAGGCATCCCCACTGACAACCAGATCAAAGCCAAGAAATAGGGCACCACAAAATTTATTTTCTTCTAAGAATTTATCTAATCATCTAATTTCATTTTTAAAATCTTCTTGACCTGATTCTTCAGGATTCCCCCAACATCTATTTTTGGGGGATTGAGTGAGGATGACAGTTCAGTGGCACTCAAAATCTTCTAGACACTTTTTGTATTTGAGTTCTTAACTTTAGCAGGATCTGAGACTTGTCCCATGGGTTGGCCAACTCTGATGTAATCCCTAATTCTTCTTGTTACTTGGATTTTACAAATACAGTGTGCCAAGCACTGGAGATCAAGTAAAATTGTTATTGTTGCAAAAACTAGAGTTGGAATTTATGCAGAGCAAGATATGGTGTATGTATTTTAAAATTAGAAAAAGTTTACTCACATGAGTGTTTTTCTTAATTTGAGAAGAAGCTAGCCTACAGCAAATGAATGGTATACCAAGAAAAAAGCAAGACTTGGCAGACCTTTCTTTGCCATGAATATTTGTATCTAAAATCTTTTCCTTAACCCATTTGTGTTTCAAAACATCCAAGGTATTTAATTGATTTACCTTCACTTAATACTAGCTTCTAACCTTCTATATAACAAGGGCTATGATTTTTAAGTTTTGCTACATTTGTGATTCAGGGGTGTCCCTCCCTCCCTTTTCAAATTCACCTTTCTTTTATTGGACATCCAGTCTTTTGTTCATTGATGATTAGGTTCAGGTTTGTAGAATGTCATTTTGGTTTGTATTTTTAGCTTCTTTGCTTTTCCAAATATAGTATTCCATTCCCTTCTGTGGTTTTTAATTGGTGCAGAATTTTCTTGTAGTATTTGAATTTCATTTTCCTTACGTTTGTAGGTCTTTCTTTTGGTTGGTTGCAGAATTCGTTTCTTGTCATCAGAAGTGAATTGGTCAATTTAACCACCATGTGTCTTGGAGCATGATAGTTTTGCAGTGGGGGTCAGAGGCCCAGGTTAGAATTTTGGTTCTACTAATTATTACACTGGACTTAGTCAGTGACCTCGCCCAAGTCCCCTAACTCCTCTTAGCCTTACTTTCCTCATCTGTAAAATGAAGGCTCTCAAGTCCCTTATAATTCTAAATCTATAATCCTAAATTAAGGAAAACAGGTTGACACACTGACTTTTGTCTGACAATGTGCATCTTATCCCATAGTTATAGTCTGCTCTGCTCCCACTGCTGATTTCCTGAAATTTTGTAATGAAACTGTGACATCAAGTCTCCATTAACTATGGAAAGTAATTATGTGACTCTCTTAATTTATCATTAAAATTGTTGGACTAAGTCTGTCTGCCTTACTTCTAGAACACACGCAAGGCTGCCCTCTTGTGGTTGATATAGAAGGAAAACATGAAGCTGTTGCCTGGAACCATCTTCTCCAGCAGATTTAAACTTTCATTTTCTCTCCCTTCTCCCATTCTTCAGCTTCTCTGGATTGATTCATTCTTTCCCTGCTGCCTTCAAATATATCTGTCTCTCACATTCTTAAAAAAAAATCTGATCCCATCAAGCTATTATCCTGTATCTATCCTCCCTTTCTCAGATAAACTCTTAGAAAAACTGAATGGAGGCTCATTTCCTCCTCTTGCTCTCCTCTCATTCCTCAGCCCTTTATTTTTGGCCTTTTATTACATCACCACACTGACACATCTCTCAAAAATTACCACATCTCTTAATTACCAAATCTGATGAGTCTTGATCATTTTGATCTTGACATTTGACACCGTTGATCACACTTTCCTGTGTTTCTCTTTCTCTCTGGGTTTTTGTGAGACAACTACCTCCTGGTTCTCTTATCTAACTCAGAGCTTCTTAAACTTTTTTTCATTCTCAATCCCTTTTTGCCAAAGAAATTTTTACATGACCTTGATTGTATAGGTATACATGATAGGTATACAAACCAAACATTTACTGGTAATAAATCATAAAGAAATTTATTTCAAAACAATTCTTTGGTATACATATAATTTTACTGTTTATTAGAGAGGAAAGCAAATGTACATACTAATGAGATGGATGTACTTATTTATTTTTACACAAAGAATTAAATCTTGGTGGAATATTTGATACTACAGGACATATCTAATCTTCAAAGTTTGTTTCAGAGTTGATTGATATGTTCATTTTATAATCCTAAATGCTGAGAATGCCACTTTGCATAAATACACAGTATAAAACGGCATAAGTATATTTAGGGCCATTTCAGAAATTGTTGGAAATTTTATCCTAATCCCAAGGCAAAATTCATTTAACAATTTTTTTTTTTTTTAGCAAACTCAGGTTTTAAATCTATGTTACTTGATAACTCAGCAAATTCTTCTTGAATTTTTTTTCTTCCCAAAAGTATTATTCGTTTTTTTATTTTTAAATGTATCTATTTATTTATTTTTAGTTTTCAGGATTAATTTCCACAAGCTTTTGAGTTCCAAATTTTCTCCTCCTTCCTCTCCTACCTGCCTCCACTGTCCCCAAGATGGCATGCAATTTGATACAGGCTTTACATATGCATTCACATGAAACCTATTTTCACATTAGTCATGTTGCAAAGAAGAATTATAACCAATGGAATGAACCATGAGAAAGAAGAAACAAAACAAAACAAAAAAGACAAAGAACAAATAGTGTGCTTTGATCTGCATTCACACTGTAATTTTTTCTCTGGATTTTCCATTATGAGCCTTTTGAAGTTGTCTTAGAACCTTGCATTGTTGAGAAGAGCCAAGTCTATCAAAGTTAGCATCACGTAATGTGACTGTAAATGTGTACAATGTTCTCCTGGTTCTGCTCCCTTCACTCAGCATCAGTTCATATAAATCTTTCCAGGATTTTCTGAAGTTCTTCTTGAACTTTTAATGGCAGATGCCTGACTTTTTTATTTCAATTGGGTATACCTTATGAACCCAACTCAGGTTTTTAGAATAAAAATTTGAAGGAAAGTATTTATGAAACTGTGTCCCCAGGCAGTTCAGATGATCAATTTTAACTCTTATAATTAAATCTTTGGGAAGGTTATTTTCAATTATAAAATCATTAGTAACTATAAAAATTACTAAAGAACTATTTCCCATGCTATTCTTCCATATATTAACTTTTCTTCCAATTAAATTTATTTATTTTCAGTCTTCAACATTCACTTTCACAAAATCTTGAATTTCAAATTTTCTCCCCATCTCCCCTCTCCCCCCACCCCAGTATAGTGTGTATTCTGATTACCTTTCCTCCAATATGTCCTCCCTTCTATTACGCTCCCTCTACCTATCCCCTTCCTTTCTATTTTCTGGTAGGGCAAGATAGAATTCTATACCCTATTACCTATATATCTTATTTCCTAGTTGCATGTAAAAATAATTTTTAACATTCATTTTTAAAGCTTTGAGTTCCCCATTCTCTCCCTTCTCTTCCACACTCATTGAGAAGGCAAGCAATTTAATATAGGTTATACATGTGTAGTCATACAAAACACTTCCATAACAGTGATGTTGTGAAAGACTAACTATATTTCTTTCTATCCTATCCCAACCTCCCTTTATTCTATTCTCTCCTTTGACCTGTCCCTCTGTAGAAGTATATGCTTCCAATTACCCCTTCCCCCAATCTGATGTCCCTTCTATTTTCTTCCTGCTCTCATTCCCTTCCCTCCTGCTTTCCTGTAGGGTAAGATAAACTTCCATATTCAATTGAGTGTGTATGTTATTCCCTCCTGAAGCCAAATCTGATGAAAGTAAGTCTCACTTACCCTCTCTCCTTCCCCCTCTTCTCCTCCTTTATAAATGCTCTTTCTTGCCTCTTTTATGTGAGATGATTTATTACATTCTACCAATTCCTTTCTCTTTCTCCCAGTACATTCCTCTCAGCAATTAATTTTATTTTTTAGATATTATCCCTTCATATTCAGCTCACTTTGTACCTTCTGTCTTTCTGTCTCTCTCCCTACATATCCATGCACACACACATACACACACACACATATATATACATACATATACATACTTACGTACATACACACAAACACACACACATATATTCCTTCAAAATTCCCTAATACTGAGAAAGGTCTCATGAGTTACAAATGTCATCTTTCCAGGTGGGAATGTAAACAGTTCAACTTTAATAAGTCCCTTATATTTTCTCTTTCCTGTTTACCTTTCCATGCTTCTCTTGATTCTTGTATTTGAAAGTCAAATTTTCTATTTAGCTGTAGTCTTTTCAACAAGAATGTTTGGAAGTCCTCTATTTCATTGAAATTCTATTTTTTCATCTAAAGTATTATACTCAGTTTTGCTGGGTAGATGATTCTTGGTTTTAATTCTAGTTCCTTAAACTTATGAAATATCATATTCCAAGCCCTCTGTTCCCTTAGTGTAGAAGCTCCTAAATCTTATGTTATCCTGATTGTATTCCCACAATACTTAAATTGGTTCTTTTTGGCTGCTTGCAATATGTTTTTCCTTAACCTGGGAGCTCTGGAATTTGGCTACAACATTCCTAGGAGTTTTCCTTTGGGGATCTCTTTCAGGAGGTGATTGGTGGATTCTTTCCATTTCCACTTTACTCTCTGGTTTTAGAATATCAGGGCAGTTTTCCTTGGTAATTTCTTGAAAGATGATGTCCAGGCTCTATTTTTGATCAAAGCTTTCAGGTAGTCCAATAATTTTTAAATTATCTCTCCTGGATCCATTATCCAGATCAGTTGTTTTTCCAATGAGATATTTCATATTGTCTTCTATTTTTTCATTCTTTTGGTTTTGTTTTATAATTTCTTGATTCCTCATAAAGTCATTAGCTTCCATTTGCTCCATTCTAATTTTGAAGGAATTATATTCTTCAGTGAGCTTTTGGACCTCTTTTTCCAATTGGCCCATTCTGCTTTTTAAGGCATTCTTCTCCTCCTTGGCTTTTTGGACCTCTTTTGCCATTTGAGTTAGTCTAATTTTAAAGATATTATTTTCTTCATCATTTTTTTTATCTCCTTTAGAGACCCGTTAACTCATTTTTTTATGATTTTCTTATATCACTCTCATTTCTCTTCCCAATTTTTTCTCTACTTCTCTTACTTGATTTTTAAAATACTTTTTGAGTTCTTCCATGGTCTGAGACCAATTGATACCTTTCTTAGAGGCTTTGGATGCAGAAGCATTGACTTTGTTGTCTTCTTCTAGTTGTATGTTTTGATCTTCCTCATCACCAATGAGGTGAGGTGAGAAAATATCTTTTCACTCAGAAAGTAAGAATCATGAGTTTGTTTCCCCCACACAAACCATTTGCTCATTTTCCAAGTCAATTACTTCACTTTTGAGCTCTTAAGTGGTGGGGCTCCAGAGGCAGTCACCCAGCCAATTACTTGACTTTTGAACTCTTTGTTAAGTGGAGGGTTCCAGAAGCAGCCACAGCTTTGGCTATGGTTGTCACTGCCCTGAGGCTGGGACTGGGGCTGAGGTCAACCAGACCACCCCCCCCTCTCAGCCAGGTGAGAGACCCTTCCCACTGACCTTCAAAGCTATCTTTGGCATTTGTGAGTTGAGAAGTCTGGAAAATGCCACAGCCACCAGCAATTCAGTTTCCGTTAAAAGCCTGCTCCAGCTCTATCCATACTCACTAAACTGCACTCTGCTCCTAACCTTGTGCAATAAACCCTTCCTGTTGACCTTCCAGATGGCCTTGGGCTGGAAGTTTGCTTCAGTCTGTCACGTGGTATCTTCTGCTGCTCTAGAATTTGTTTAGAGTCATTTTTTACAGGTCTTTTGAGATGTTTTGGGGGAGAGCTCAAGCAGGTCCCTGCTGCTATTCTGCCATCTTGGTTTTGCCCCATATATTAACTTTTTAAGTAAAACTTTCAATTTTATCTTTTAACATAAATATGTTACAATTTTTTCCTTGAAGTGACATGTTTAAATCCATGTTTTTTTTAAATATCTGACAAATAACACAGTTTTGAAAGTCATAAATCATTATTTAAAAATTTTAACAAAATCAGATTTCTGCTCCATCAAAAACAACTTAATCTTTCAATTTTACTTTTCCATTTAAACTTTGCCCTCTTGAGAGTCACCTTACCCCTGCATGTAGTAATAAGCTTTTGTCATCAGAGTACATGTCTTTCCAAAGCTTTGAAAACAAGCAACTGTTAAAGGCATAGATTTTAATGAGGTTGATGATTTTGGTAGTATCAAGAAGCATAGCATCTAACTCTGATGATATATTTTGGCTACGACATATTTGGCTCCAGATGGATCATGCAGTGAGTAAAAGTGATGTGTTCATTGCTATCAGATTTAACTTTTCTACCAATCCAACATTCTTGCCCATCATTGCTCCAAGACTCTGAAGCAATTTTTACACCTTCATTTGTGAAAAATTCATTGACTCTAAGAAATTATATATATATATATGTACACACATATGTATACATATATGTATGTATGTATGTATGTTTATCTTCCCCTCTGTGTACCATTCCAAAGGGTGATAAAACAATAATTCCTCATGTATGCCTCCTTCATAAACATATCTCATATAAAGTAACAACTGTGCCATGTTAGAAATATCAGTTGTTTCAACTAACTGAATTGTAAACTTTGGACTGCCCTTAAGCCTAGTCATAAGCTGTTGGAATTGGTTGTTACTAAATTCAGAAATTCATTTGGAAACAGTATCATTTGATATAGAAATTTTATGATTTTTATCCCCATACTTTTTCCCATGAACAATTTCTGACATTTTAAAAGCAGGTAGCGTGAGATCTTTTCCTATTGCATAGGGCTTTTTAGTTTTTGTAGTTAAATCAGAAGTTTCATAACATGCAAGTAAATACTTTTTGTTGACAGTAACAAAGTCATCACACATATCATTTGTTGTAGCACAGTAATATTCCATTACATTAATGTGCCATATTTTGTTTAGCCATTCCCCCAGTCAATGGGCATCTACTTTTCTAATTCTTTGAACCACAAAACGTATTGCTATAAATATTTTGGTGTTTATCAGCGACCTCCTTGGGGTATATGCTCAACACTAGAATCTCTAGGCCAAAGGTTAGACACTCTTCTTTTCACTTTACCTAATTCCAAATTTCTTTGCAGGATGGTTGTACTAATGGACAGTACCACCACCAATTTACTCCAATCCCTGTCTTGCTACAACCTCTCTAACAATAACTATTGCCATCTTTTGTCATCTGTATAGATTTTCTGGGAAAGTTTAAACCACTAACTTGTTTTGATTCACATTTCTTTTATTATTAGTGATTGGAAGCATCCACTCATATGGCTTGTTAAGGTTGCTGGTTTGTATTTCTTATACGAGCTGTTTGTTCATATCCTTTGATCCCTTATCTACTGGGAAATGACTCTTGTTCCCCACTAATATCCAGTGCTATGATTTTGTTGGTGCAAAAACATTTTCATTTTATGTAATCAGAATTGTCTGTTTTTTAAAATTTAATTTTAAACATAAAAATTTAATATTTTTGGTAAATACAAATCTGCTTTTCCCCTTTCATCTTCCCCATGTTTCAAATTGAGTCATCTGGAATAGCAATTGGTCATTGTGCTGATCAGAGTACTTTCAGTCTTTCAAAATTGTCTTTATTATATTCCTGCTACTGTATAAGGCATTCTCCTGGTTCTGTTCACCTCACTTTACATCAACTTATACAAATCTTTCTAAGTTTCTTTGAAAACCTCCCTTTCATAATTTCTTTAAGCACTATATATGCATATATTCCATGAAATACATGTAGAGATACATATATAGAGATAAATACATATATATAAATATATATTCATATACATATCATAACTTGTTCAACCATTTCCCAGTTGGCAGGCACCCCACTCTCATTTTCTAATTTTTTGCCACCAAAAAAGTCCAATCCAAACCCCCTGCTATCAACAGATTTTTAGATCCTTAAAGTTTGTTTTGATTAGGACTAAACTCTCCCTTAATCTATCCTCTCTCTTTTAATCTAATCTCCCCTTTCCCTCATTTCCCTGTTAAATAAAATGCATTTTTGTATCCAGCTATGTATGTATGTATGTATGTGTGTATTCTTTCATTCTTTAACCAGTTCAGATGAGAATGAGGTTCAAGGATCACCCACTTCCCTAAACTTCCTTACTTGTTTGTATAGACTTACTTGGGCACCCTGATTATAGAAAACTAGATAAATAATGAGATCATTTGTCCTATCCTTCTCCAACCCATTCAATAAACATTTACCAAGCAACAACTGTGAGCTAGGTACTATGCTAAGGACACAAAAAGAGACAAAGAGTTGATAATCTAATGAGGGAGATAACACACAAGCAAACATCCACAAAGCAAGCTGCTTACACACTAGAGAGGAGGAAATAAAAGAGAGAAGAAACTGGAACTGAGGGTTTAGGGAAGGCTTCCTGTACAGATGGAATTGTTGCTGTTGTTTTCTGTTCTTCATTCTGGAAGAGGACCGTGGCATCAGAGAGGTGATGCCATGACATGTGAGTGAATTGGATTTAAGGGAGGTAGGGCTGTGCAAACTCATCACCCTCATTTTCTCCTCTGAAGCCATCTGGGTCCAGTGGCAAGGTATACATCAAGGTGACTGGAGATGGCCCTGGATGCAGTGGGAGACCTTGGTCTTTTTTCAGAAGATAGAATTTTGATTGGGACTTGAAGGAAGACAGGGAGGTTAGTAGTCAAAACTGAGGAAGGAGAGCATTCCAAGCATGGGGGAAAGCCAGAGAAAATACCCAGAGCCGAGAGATGGAATGTGTGGTGCATGGAACAGCCAAGGTCACTGTGGTCAGGAGTATGTGTCAGGGAGTAAGGTGTAAGAAAACTGAAGAGGCAGGAGGGAGTTAGAGTATAAAGAGCTTTGAATTCCAAACAGAGCATTTTGGATTTTTTCCTGGAGGGCATAGGGAGTCACTGAAGTTTATTAAGTAAGTGGAGTGATATGATCAGTTATCATCCCTTCCCTTTCCATTCTTTTTTTAAGATCACCAAGATATAACAGAACCAATCCTGAGCCCTTTGTTTAATTAAACTCCCTCTATCACTCCTAATGATAGGGCTCTGAGGGAACATATTTTCATCTCCCCACTAGAGAACACAAATAGCTTATTCGTGTTTTGTTGTTGTTCAGTTGTCTCAGTCATTAATTGACTCTTTGTGATCCTATTTGCATTTTCTTGGTAATGATAGTGGAGTGATTTGCTATTTCCTTCTCCAGATCATTTTAAAGATAAGGAAACTGAGGGAAACAGAGTTAAGTGACTTGCTCAGGGTCATACTACTGGTAGGTATCTGAGGCTGGATTTAAATTCAGATCTTCCTGACTCCAAGCCCAGCGCTCTATCCACTGTACCACCTAGGTGCCCCTTTATTCTTGTTAATTGCTCACTCATGTTTACCTTTTTATACCTCCTATGTTTTCACTTCAAAATTTACATGTAGTTCTGATCTTTTATCAGAAGTGCTTGGAAATCCTCTGTTTCATTAAAGATCCAGCTTCCCCCTTGAAGTTTTGGTGGATGTTATTTCTGGTGATAGCAAATTTATAACTTTTGTAAAAATTTACTACCTTGAACAAGGACTGGAAATTGAGGGAATGCCCATCAACTGGGGAATGTCTGAACAAGTTGTGGTATATGAATGTAATTAATATTATTGCGCTGTCAGAAATGACCAACAATCTGACTTCAGAAAAATTGGGAAAGACTTATATGAACTGATGCTGAGTGAAAGGAGCACATTATACAGGAGAATATTATACACAGTAACAGCCACAATATGCAAGGACCATTTCTGATAGACTAAGTCCTTCAAGGCAGTGCAAGGACCTCAAACATCCCCAAAGGACTTTTTTTTTTTCTTGTTCAAACACTACTTCATAAAATGCTCAAAAAATGACTTCACAGTAGTAGCAGCAATTGACAGATGAAGAACATTGTGTTTTCTCAGCCCAAATAGTACAATTTCTTGGCATACTTTAAAAATATTCTAAAAATGACATTTATATGTGTGTATATTTTTGTGTGTATACACAGTGGAAAAGCAAATGGAATGTCTGCCCCAACATACATAGCAGGAGACCAGAGTTTATCGCAGAATAAATTTTTTTTAAAGTGCTTTGATAGCCAGACAAAACTTAATGTGTGCTGGATAAAGTAACAGACATTTTGAATTATCTTAGTCAAATTCAAAGACATTTCCACCAGAGGTTTTTCTGGCAGTGTTGGTGGTCATATTTAACACTGATTTCAGATCCTGAGTCAAATAGTCAATTGCACCAAACTCAGGTATGACCAATATTCTAATGGTCCCTTCTAAGTTAGACATTGGTGATTTCCTTGGTAAAGCCACAGAATGTTTGTTTCCAGGTGTCTATGTCATTGAAGTAGGCTTTCATGCTTTTTCCAAATCTTTTTGCTCAGAATTTTCCCAATCCATATATCTATTCACTATGTTCTGTCTCTTTTTATCAGGTAGAACAATACACTTGTGTTATCAAATGATTAAATGTTGGTTTTAACACTCCTGACACTTTTCTATTCAACTTAATAATTACATTAACTTTTATACCTCTTACAACTCTATCACACAGATACTAAAAAAATAAAAACTCAATACTTATATACCTTACCCTTAGCTTCCCAGATTTCAAGATGATCTCTCATCCACTTCCTCTCAGTTTTTATTATTTATAATTGTTCTAGATCTTTCGGACTTTATTCCTTTTCAAGTGTATTCTTTTTTTACATTTATTTTTAGATTCCAACATTCATTTCCACAAAATTTTGAGTTCCAATTTTTCTCCCCATCTCTCTCCTCCCTCCTCCCCATAATACCTTGCATTCTGATTACCCCTTCCCTCAATGTACCCTCCCTTCTATCATACCCCACCCTTCCCTTATCCCCATCTTCTCTCTTTTCTTGTGGAGAAAGATAAATTTCTATACCCCATTACCTATGTTTCTTATTTTCCAGTTATATGCAACAATAATTCTCAACATTTGTTTCTAATATTTTGAATTCCTCCCTACGCATCCCCACTGAGAAGGCAAGCAATTCAATATTGGCTATATATGTGTCATTTTACAAGACTTTTATAATAATCATGTTGTGTAATACTAACTATATTGCCCTCTATCCTACCCTGTTCCCCCCCCCCGCCTTTTTTCTCTCATTTGACCTTGTCCCTTTCCAAAAGTGTTTACTTCTAGTTATTCTGTTCTCCCATTTGCCTTCCCTTCTATCATTTCCCTCACCCCACTTTTCCCTCCTCCCCTACTTTCCTGTAGTGTAAGATAGATTTTCATTTCAAATTAAGTGTGCATGTTATTCCCTCCTTAAGCCATATGTGAAGAGAGTGCGCTTCACTTTTCCCCTCTCACTTCCTCTGTTTTCTCCTCCATTGGACAGGATTTTTCTTATCTCTTTTATGAGTTATAGCCTGCCCCATTCCATTTCTCCCTTTCTCCTCCAAGTATTTTCCTCCTTCACCCCTTAATTTTTATTTTATTATTTTTTACGGATATCATCTCTTCTGATTCAACTCAACCTGTACTTTCTGTCTATATGTGTGTGTGTGTATGTGTGTGTGTGTGTGTGTGTGTGTAATCCCTCCACCTACCCAAATACTGAGAAAAGTCTCAAGAGTTACAAATATTTTCTTTCCAAGTAGGAATGTAAACAGTTCAGCTTTAGAAAGTCCTTTATGATTTCTCTTTCTTGTTTACTTTTTCATGCTTCTCTTGATTCTTGTGTTTGAAAGTCGAATTTTCTCTTCAGTTCTGGTCTTTTCATCATGAATGCTTGAAAGTCCTCTACATCATCGAATGACCATTTATTCTCTTGAAGTATTATACTCAGTTTTGTTGGGTAGGTGATTCTTGGATTTAATCCCAGTTCCTTTGACTTCTGGAATATCCTATTCCTAGCCTTCAACCCCTTAATGTAAAAGCTGCCAGATCTTGTGTTACACTGATTGTATTACCTCAATACTTGATTTGTTTCTTTCTAGCTGCTTGCAGTATTTTCTCCTTGACCTGGGAACTCTGAAATTTGGCCACAATGTTCCTAGGAGTTTCTCTGTTTGGGTCTCTTTTAGGGGGTGATCAGTGGATTCTTTCAATATTTATTTTGTCCCCTGGTTCTAGAATATCAGGGTAGTTTTTCTTGATAATTTCATGGAAGATAATGTCTAGACTCTTTTTTTGATCATGGCTTCCAAGTAGTCCCATAATTTTTAAACTGTCTTTCCTGGATCTATTTTCCAGGTCAGTTGTTTTTCCTATGAGATGTTTCACATTATCTTCTATTTTCCCAAACTTTTGGTTTTGTTTTCTAAGTACTTGGTTTATCTCATAGTCATTAGCTTCCCTGAACTTGATTCTCTCTTTCAAAGAACTATTTTGTTCAGTGAGCTTTTGAACTTTGTTTTTCATTTGGCTGATTCTGCTTTTTAAAGTCTCCTGGCTTTTTAGACCTCTTTTTCCAATTGAGTTAGCCTCTTCTTAAACGCATTATTTTCCTCAGCATTTTTTTGATTCTCCTTTAGCAGGCTACTGACATGCTTTTCAAGCTCTTCTATGGTCTGAGCCCATTTCATATACATTTTGAGGGTACTGGAGGCAGATGCCTTGACTTCCTCTGAGAGTATGCCTTGTTCTTCCTCATCCGAAAGGATGGAAGGAGACACCTGTTCACCAAGAAAGTAACCTTCTGTGGTCTTATTTATTTTTCCTTTTTTGGGCATTTTCCCAGCCAGTTACTTGACTTCTGAATCCTTTGTCAAGAGGAGGGTCCTAGTGCTTCTCCTCTCTGCAGTACAAGGCTGAAATTCAAATCAGCTGCTCAGTTCCCCTGGAGTTTTGGGTGGGGATGGGGCTGCCACTGAGGGCTGAGGTTCAGATCCTCTGCTCAATTCCACCAGAGGCTTTAAGCTGAACTGCCTGGACAATGAACCCAGGCTGCTTCCTCAGCCACAGTAGCTGGCTGCCTCCCACTGCTGCTGTTGCAGCCTGGGGCTAGTGCTGGGGGAACCCCATTCCCCTCTCACCCAACTGGGAAAGCCCTCCCACACTGACCTTTGGAGCTTTCTTTGTTGCTTGTGGGTTGAGGGATCTGGGACCCTCCCTGCTGGGAATTCTGCCCTGGAGGTCTGTTCAGGTCCTATTCCTCCCAGTACCACACAGCTAGGGCTGGGTAGTATGCCATGAGATAGACCTTTCCTGTTGGTCTTCCAGGTTACCCTTGGCTGGAAACCTCTTTAACTCTGTTGTTCTGTGGCTTCTGCTGCTCTAGAATTCGTTGAGAATCATTTTTTACAGGTATTTTGTGGGCTGTGGGGGAAGTGCTAGAGTATATGCATCTTTCTCCCAAAGGACTCTTGAGGCAAAATGCCATCCACATCCAGAGAAAGAACTATGGAATCAGAACACAGAATGAAGCAGACTCTTTACTCTTGTGTTATGTTCTGTTTTGTTTTTTCTCTCAAGGTTTCTCCTATTCTTTCTTTTTAATTCTTCTATGCATCATGACTAATGTGAAAATGTGTGTAATAAGAATGTATGTGTAGAACCCACAAAAGATTGCATGCCATCTAAGGGAGGAAGGGGAGAGCGAAGGGGGAGAAAACTTAAGATTTATGGAAGTGATTGTTGAAAACTGAAAACAAATAAATTAATTAAATTTTTAAAAACTTACTACCTTTACTATCTAGAATATTGTATTCCAGGCTCTCCATTCTTTGCAGCTATGGTTGCTAAATCATGTGTGAGCCTGACTGTAGTTTCTCAGCACTTGGATTCTTTTTTCTTCTGGCTGCTTTCAATATATTTTTTTTGACCTGGCTGCTCTGAATTTTGGCTATAATGTCCCTGGGAGTTTTCATTTTGAGATTTCTTTCAGGAAGTGATCATTAGATTCTATTTCCACTTCTCTCTCTGGTTCTAAAAGATTTAGGCAATTTTGCTTTATGAGTTCTTGAAGTTTGTTCATGAGTTTTGTCACGATGTTCAGATAGTCCAATAATTCTTAAATTTTTCCTCTTCAACCTGTTTTCCAGTTCATTTATTTCCAGGTTTCATAAAACACCTGACATTTTCTTCTTCTTTTTAGTCTTTTGGCTTTAACATTTCTCGTCTCATCAAATATTATTATCTTCTCTTTGACCCATTCTAATTTTCAGATTCTTTCTTAAGACAAGGTTTTGTTCCTCTTGTACTAAGCTACAATTCCCTTTCATTTCTTTTTTCCTCCATATCTCTTAATTCCTAATTTTTTTCCTCTAGCACTCATTTCCCTTATAAAAATATTTTGAATGTGAAAATTTCATATTTTCCAGGAATTCTAGTTAAATTTGTGCCAAAGCTCTACTTTTCTTTGAGGTTTTGTTTAAAGATGATTTAGAATAATTTTTCTTCTTGGTTTGAGCTTTGAATGCACCTGTCATCCTAATAACTTGTTATGGTGCAATCCTTTTTTTTCTTTTTTTCATTATTTCCAACCTACTTCCTGATTTCAGATTTTATGTTAGGGCTGGACTCTTTGAACTTCTGGTGGTAATGTCTGGACTAACAACTGTTCTCTAGGTTCCTGCTGATACTTTTTTAAGGTCATTCATTGAGTGTTGTGTTATTCTAGTATATCCAGGAAAGCTTAGGCTGGGGACCTGCAAGATATCAGTGCTTCCAAAAGAGTCTAATTCAGAACAAAATTTGATTTCTGCCTTCCTTGATCTGTGTTTGGTTCTGAGCAACAAGATCCAAAGTGACAGAACTGAAGACTGCCCTTTGGTCTGGGATTCCTGCCTTGGTTAGTCCACCGGAGGCTTCAGTCTTGATTGGATGCTGCAAATGAGATCCTGCATGGTCTTAAGAGTCAAACCACACCACAGTTGTTTGCTTCCAAATTTGCTCCTTGCTCAGCAGTCTTATGGTAGGAAAAATTCCTCATTTTAGAACACCATACAAGTATAAGTGTCCTCTTTTATCAGTCTTGGATCTGTGACCCAGAATGGGTAATGAACAACAGAGCTACTTACTAGTTGACATCTAATCCTGAAAAGGGTTGGGCCCCTTGGAGCTGGATTTCATCCTTCTTCTTGCCCTGACATAGTGCTTGGAAGCTCCAAGGACTCCATCCTTAGTGTCCTTGAATATGTTTTTCTCCCTATGCTAAACTGGGCAGGGAAAATTACTTACTCTGATGTTTTTCTTGGATATTCCAGACAAGACTTGGTCTAGTGTATTTTCTAGATCTTATAAGGGGCAGGGTGTGAGGAGGGAGAGAAAGAGGAAGTTCAACTGTGCTTCCGGCTATGCTACCATCTTTTATCTGTCTGTCCATACTGTGTTCTACTCTATCTCTTGTCTAGTAATGAATTCTTCCTGTGTTCATACCTGCAAAGTTTTTTTCTTATCTTTTAATTTGTTTATGATATGATTTTATATCTAGATCATGTATGTACTTGGAGTTTTTCTGGACTAAGGTGTGAGATGTTGGTCAAAAACACAATTTCTGCCAAAATGCTTTCCAGTTTTTGTTAAACAGTCAGTTCTTACCCCAATAGCTGAGGTCTTTGGATTTATTGAACACTAGGTTTACTTGGTGCTGTAGCTTTTGTACATAGTCTGATCCACTGATCAACCTGTTTGGTTTTTTTAAATCAGCACCAAATTGTTTTCAATGATGACTGTAGTATAGTTTGGAATCTGGTACTGCTAGTATTTCCTCTCACTTTATTTCAATTATTTTCCTCGAGAATCTTGACATTTTGTTCAATTAGATAAATTTTATGATTTTTTTCTAATTCTATGAAGTAATCTTTTGATAATTTGATTGGTATGATCCTGAATAAAGTAATTTAGATATTGTAATTTCTACTATATCTGTACAACTCAACCATTAACAATATTTCCATTTATTTTGCTGTTCTGTTGTTTTTCCAGTCATGTCTGACTCTTTGTGACCCTATTTGGGGTTTTTCTTGGCAAAGATACTGACGTGGTTTGCCATTTTCTTCTCCTGTTCATTTTACAGATGAGGAAACTGAGGCAAATAGAGTTAAGTGACTTGCCCAAGGTTACACAACTAGCAAGTATCTGAAGCCCAATTTGAACTCAAGAAAACGTCTTCCTGACTCCAGGTCTGGTGCTAAATCCATTGGGACACCTAGCTGCCTTAATACACTTATTTAGGTTTTAACTTTATTTCTGTAAAAAGTCTTTTGTCCATATATTCAAATACTTATTGTGTCTTAGTGGGTGTATTCCTAAATATTTTCTATATTCTCATTACATTAAATGGAATTTTTTAAAATCTCTTCTAATTGGGTTTTGTTAATAAAAGAAAGGCTGATGAGTTGTATATGTGTGGATTTGGACTTTATATTCTGCTACTCTTCTGAAGTTATTGTTTCAATTAATTTTCCAATTGTTTCTAAGGTTCTACAAGTAGACCATGATCATTTGTTTTCCTTTGTCTATAGGTATTTCCTCAATTTCTTTTTGTCTTATTGCTACAGCTAACATTTCTACAATTGTATCAAATAACACTGATGATAATAGTGCCCTGCCACTGATATTACTGGAAAGGTCCCTAGTTTATTGCATGTTGTGTTTGCTGTATTAAGGAAGTCATTTTATTCTTTTTAAGATTTTTAACAGAAATGGCTCTTGCATTTTCCCAAAACTCTTTCTGTAGGCAATGATGTCATATGAATAAAAAATTAATGGTCAATTAATTAAATTAATATGGTTTATTATACTTAGTTTTCCTAATACTAAATCAATGCTGCATTCCTGGTATAAATCTTTATTATAGTGCACAGTCTCTTTGACATGTTGCTGTAGCCTCTTTGCTCATGTTTCATTTTAAATAAATGTTTGCATTATATTGGTTTGGATTTTGTTCTAGTTTTATTTCTCTACTTTATTTTCCCCAATTTTAGGTGTCAAGACCATATTTATATCACAGATGGAATTTGGTAAGATCTTTTCCCCCACTTTTGCAAATAGTTCATTTAACACTGAAATTATTATTTGGATAATTGATAGAACTCACTTCGTTTAAACCCATCTTGTCCTTTTTTTTTTTTTTGAGAGTTCATGTTTCTAAAATAAAATTGTTTAAATTCTATATTTCTCATTGTTAATCTGGGCATTTTATATTTTTGTAAACATTCATCTATTTTATGTCAGTTTTGTTGGCATATAATTGAACAAAAGTTTCTGATGATTTTATTTATTTTTCACTTCTTTTGAATTCTTTTTTATGTTTGATGCTAACAATTTGGTCTTCCTCTGTAAAAAAAAAAAAAAAAAGCCAAACTAATAGTCTATTTTATTGCTTAAAAAAAGACCACCCAGTTCCTCATCTTATCCATTCAATGTTGTTGTTCACTTAAAATTTTGTCAATCTCTTCAATTTTCAGAATTTCAATTTTGTTTATTTAGGGTTTCAAAATGTGTTGGTTTTTTAATTTTTTTTTTAAATTACATAATCAAGTCATTAACCTATTCTTGTCCTTATTTTGTTGATGAAAGAATTTAGAGAGAGAAATGTTCCCAAGGAATGCTTTGGTTGTACCCAAAAGTTTTAGTATGTTATCTCAGCACTGTCATTTTTCTTTGATGAAATTACTTGTCTAATTTGGTTTTTTTTTTGACACATTTGTTCATTAGAATCAGTCTCCGATTAATTTCTTTCTCTATAGGCCCCTAATTGTGTGTGTGTGTGTGTGTGCGCACGTGCATTTGATACAGGATATTTAACATTTCTCCTTTTCTGCATGTCTTTTTGATATTTTTATGCTCTAAAAGATGGCCTATTTTTAAGATGCTTTGCATAAATGAAAAATATGTATACTCCATTCAATAATTGCCAGTGATTTATTATATCTAACAAAATTCTATTCAGGCCGAACTTCTTGTCCAACTTTTGGTTAGAATTGTCTAGGTCTGAAAAGGTTCAGGTTACAATGGAGATTTCCAATTATTATACTTTACTTGAGGACAATTAATATTGGGTTGTATTATTTACTGCCAGTATTTCTAAGTAAATCCATCCATTTCTTCAGATCCCAGCCTGTAGTCAGGAAGTTTTTCTGAAGGGTATAATAGAATAAGGTAATTCCTCCCAACCCCCAAGGCATATGCTCATTAATCTTTGTTTGGGGTTTACCCAGTAAACAGAAGTCAGTTTGAGGTAAGGCCCTCCCCAGGGGATGTCCTTGCTTTTCCCCTCCATCCAGGATCAAAGAGAGGAGCTGAAGATTCATTAAATCCTGCCCATTAAAATGTCCACCAATCAGGATTGCATTATATTTATGAGGGAAGACCAATCAGAAAGAGGCCACACCTAGGTATAAAAGATACTGTCAACTCTCATTCCAGGTCTTTGGCAGAAAGGGAGGAATTTCAAAAGACCCCTTTGTAACCAGGATGGAATGCCCCTGCTAATAAAGGATCTCTCTCAGAACTGCCTCAGTCTGCCCTTTGTTAAATTCTGGTGCTACATACTATTTCTTCCTTTCATTCAACGATTTTGTCTTTCAGCATTTAGATACTACGCCATTTCATTTGGCTTTTAATCATCTACTTGTAATGTGTTACCTTGTCTGAGGTCATAAATGCTACCACTGTTTTTGAGTTCACCTGAAGCATAATTGATTTTGCTCCAGCCCCTCGTTTTAACTCCATACGAATCCTTCCATTTTGTGTTTCCTGTAAACAGCATATTGTTGCACCCTGCTTTCTAATCCATTCTAGCTTGCGTTGGGCCCCTTCATGTTGCTACGATTGTTAATTGCAGAATTCTCTTGATCCTGGTCTCTTGTATTTTACCCATCTCTATCCCTCTCAATCCTCTTTACAAAGGGAGCAGTAGTGAGAGGGAGGTGCTTAATATCAGTACTTATTTTTCCCCCCTGCCCCTTTACAATCCACTCTAGGAAGCTAGGGTTTGATTTGCTTGATTCTACCCTTCCCCTTCTCATCTTCCTTCTCTCTATTCCCATCTGATTCTGTGGTGAATTTCTCTACACCAAACTAAGTTTCTACGTGTATGCAACTTTCCTTTGCCAGTTTCAATGAAAATGAGGTTGATCCTCCCTTCCACTATATTTGTATGAACTTTCACTCTGTGAGATACTAAGTTCCACTCCTTCCTCCTTATTTCACTAGTATAGACTCCCAATTACTTCCTCTAGGGCTCTCATTTTATATAGATCATTTTCAAAATTTATTTTATTTTTTTCTAGGAATTTCATAGTAATCTGTGGCTTTTCTTTAAGGCTTTGCTTGTAGAGGATGCTCTTCTTTGGGTTTGAGTCTTAACTATCCTTATTTCTATTTTTTCCTTGGTGTTTTCTTTTGTTTACTCATTTTTCCAGTCTTACTTCTTGAATACAGACTTTGTGTCAGGACCAGCCTGCTTATGCTTCTGAAAGGAATGGTGGGATCCTGGTTAGTCCTAATATGCATTACCTGGGTCTTGGTAAGGAATGCTGAGTTCCTCTTCAAAGACCTCAGTGGCAGTTTGGACGGCAATCTGTCTGATCCAGGATGTAATCTCTCCCTCTTTTCAACCAATATATTATTTTATTCATTAACAATTCTTACAGAAAAAAGGGACACGGTTAACACAACAAAAAGAAAACTTTCGATGTTTTATTTTTGACTGCAGCTGTTTACAGAAATATAGTTGCGAGTATACAAATGTCCCAATAGAAGCAAAATATTTTTTAATATTTAACAAGTTATCACAGATAGCTAAAAACATAGATGCAAATGAAATTTCCCCAGAGAACAAACTGAAAACATCTGGTATCAGTGCTCTGAAAATCCCAACTATGAAAGCCATATACACAAAAATGCACAAAAGAACATCTGGTGCTACCTTCACATCATTGCAGGACGATGGAAGAAGGTAGCTCAGTGGTTGATCAGTGTGCTCTGGCAAAAAAAAAAATGGCAGAAAGGCAGATAAACCACTTGGTTAAAGAATGGGTTACTGAAAAATTGTAGCATATTGAAAGATTAAATAAAAAGAACAGCGGGAGGAAGAGTCAAAAGGAACAAATGCTTGGAGCTTATCTAACAAGGTGAGCTGATGCATTCATTATATCAAAAGAAAATAACTCAAATTCAATGGAATAAATGTGAAGTCAATAAATCTTCCCAATTTTAGTGTGATGAAGTACATCTACAAATCACAGGGTACACACCTCAAACACCATTAAGGAAAAGGACCAGAGGGCCATAACATAGAAGAGTAATATATCCAAGAAGATTCTATAAGTTAAGCAAATGACACCTAAAAGTAACATTTCAGGTAACTCAATGATATTTAATGTTTAGTTGAAACAATTTTTTACAATAAGAATTACAGTTGGAAGATGACTAAAGATCTGGTAGAATTCTTTGAATATCAAAACTAGGGTGCTGGTCAGTGACAGAGGAGAGGTTGTCTTTTACAATCTGATAGCCACTTTGGACTTTTCAGAGTTTTTACATATAATATCTCATTTAAGTCTTCTAAAAGCCTTGTTCAGATAGGCAGATTGTTATTCTCATTTTATAGATGAGGAAACTAAGACTTAAAGAGTTTAAGTAACTTGCCCAAGGTCACGCAGCTATTAAGTGATAAAGTTAGGCCTAGAACCTGGCTTTTCATGACTCCCAAATTCAAGACCCTTGACAGTTAGGAGCATCATTTACAATACAGCATCATTTAACACGGCAATTTTCAAATAGGAGTGAAGAAATTGGTTTTTCATCTTGTGCCTATGTAACTACCATTGCTAAATTTCCCAAAGTAACCAGTGTGAAAGGAGGTAAAAATTTTGGGAAGCCACATATTTCATATATTTTGATGTCTGAAATGTGAAAAGGTTGTGTGCTTTACCTTATACTTAGGTCAATTCAGAGATAGCTAGGAGTTACAAATAGATAAAGTAATGGTGTATACACAGTAAGAAAAGGGGTACAGAAAAATTAAGAAAGCACGTGGACTACTGAACAAATTTACTTGCCTTTATAATTCAGTTGTCTACACCTTATTTGATTTAGCATTTGTTTTAGATCTTCTTTGGTGAGTTTAAGGAAGGACATGAACAATAATCACACAGCACAGACAGGCATGATAGGGTGCAATCTGTGTTTTTGAGGGTTTGTTCATGTAGATGAGATCACAGAACTACTAGAGCAATGATGAATATTCATAGTGAGAAACATAACACCTCATTTCACTTCTAGATGAAGCATAGGTTAAAGCAAACACACAACACATACTAACACAGTGCTCTCCATTAAGTTCTCGTACATACGAGACCAGTCTGTGAATCCTCCTAGAAGGCTACTTTAATATTTAAAAGTCTTATCTTAAAAAAAAAAAAACAACCACATTATGATGCCACGATAAGGCTTTTCCTAAACTTGAAAGCTTATTTTCTAGAGTAAAGCCCAAGATATCGACTTTACAGATTATAAGGTTGAAAACAGCTGAGAGAAATGAGAATATAATTCACTTTCTTAGAAATTAACGTTCATATGGCTTTTGAAATTGTTTAGGTTAGAACAAGTTGGCCACTTTGCTGACTATCTCACATACACAACTCAGTGGGTACAGGGAATGAAAGATGTTTCTATTTTGATAAGCGCTCCAGCCACAGCAGGGCTACCTCATGCTGGTAAGTAGGTAAGATAAAAGCTTGTCTCACCACTGTCCACAATGTACCCATTCAATGAACAGAAGACTTTAGCACCTGTCAAGTTTCATTAAAAAATTAAAAGATAGAAAAATCCAAATATATGTTTAAATTAAAGCCATTTCATGTTTCAGTTTTAACAAAGAGAATGTTATACCAAATAATTAACTGAATAGTATTTATAATCACACTGAGTCTATGTGTACCCAAACCTATATATTTAAACTCTTCATTTCTACAGATCCTACTGATAACAAGTTGATGAAATTTAATAGCATTGCTGATAAACCATTAGGGATAAATTGTCTAAGTTCATATAACATCAACATGATTACATGTTGAGTACCAAAATAAAAAAAACCTTCTGCTAGATTCAGTTATATATAGTATACATATATACATATACTATATGTACAAAATTATATACCATAATATTTATATACATAACAAAAATTACATGGAATTAACCCTCAAATATGTGGGCTGACAAAAAAATTTAATGTGCTTGGTTTTATGATTTTTAAAAAGACAATAGATTTATTCATGCCTAGTAGTTTTCCTTTATGACTGGTTTGATTTCACAGGCTTAATCCTAATTATACAGATAACTTGGAAGATATCCACACAACACAGTCAAATACCCACAGTGTCTTGGTTTACCAAAACAAAAACGACAAAGTACCTTAGATCATTAAAAAGTATTCATTAATAAAGAATGACCACTAATTTAGCACCCTTGACTTCTTTGTAATGATTAAAGTGCATACTGTGAACTGGATATTAAAAATACTGCATAAAGGCCTGCAGTCTCAAGGTGCTGAGAACATACTCACACAAGGAGAGCAGGTGGATTTCTCCCCAGTGTCTCCTTCCAAGAGACTCATATCCATGCTTTCTAAACGATGAGAGGTTGTGCTAGCTATCGCTTAGGAATAAAGGATGGAATTGCATCTCAGCTTCTTATGAACCTCACCATGAATTTCTCTTTTTTAACTTTCACTGCTTTCACTGATTTCCTACTTATGCTCAATTTTCCCTTATTACATTTGACTGAGGTTTGAAATGTGGACAAATCAAGAGGGGAGCACAGGACAAAGCTGAGTCTGACTGCCTAACGACCTCTGTCCTAAAGGAATCACCTCTGCTCTTCAATAATTCAGCTGCAACTTGTTTGTTTTTGGCTAGTTTTTGAAATAAGGTAAGCTGAAGTTCTGATATACTCAAAGAAAAATGAGCAAGAAATATAACATTGAGCTTTGTTTTTGCACTTTCTACTTAAAAAGAAGGGTATGGTGATTTTTTTTTTTCCCTTAAACTGTGCTCCAGGGATTTAATTCTCTTATAAAGTGGTAATCACTTTACAAACCTCTTTCTTGGTACACTGAGTTACAGGGATGGTGTTATTTCACAAGTATACCATTAGCACATATAAAGTATAAGTGGATCCAGATTGCTAAAAATGAGAAACAGCTCATTTCTAGTAATTTTATATTATATCCAAATAATAAAGCATACACTTTCCCCTCATCCTCAAAAGAGTTAAATAAAATATTTTATTTCTATGACAAAGGAGAATAAAAACTTATGGAAAATGCTTTTCAGGCAATGTTTCTTAACAGAAATTTCAAGGCAATAGTTAAGAAACAGAGAAAAGACTAGCAGGAAATAAAGAAAGGGAAATAAAGACAGTTTAGTAATACTAAACCATCAGTGTGAAGGTATACATTTTCTGGCAATGCTAAACAAAATTTTTTTAAAGATGGCATTGTCAAAGTAAGAAAGGCACTTGAAAATAAGTATTTAATGTGGATCTATAAAATGTTTTTTTAAAGGCTTCTTGAATTATATCAGACAAGTAGCTAGTGCTAGAATACCTGAACTGAATTACATCTATTAATGAAAACTAGTGTGGAGCAGAAGAAAAAAAACGCAACTGGAGCTCAAGGGAAGTAGGCAGGTAAGAAAGTGTTCATGGGATGAAGTCGTGACTAAAGTAATTTTTGTTTTACTATCTTAATATTTTTACATTAAGAACATTACCTGCCCATTTTATTACTAAAATATTTCAAAATAATTAGTTTTAATTCTTTTGAAACAAATAGGTGGAGGATGAAAGCTACCTTACTCTACACTACATGGTACCGTCCTTAGACAAAGATGACCTGCTGACTCATGATTACCAAAGCACACATTTTCACCTTTTCGCTATTACTTGTGATTGCTATCAGCATTCTCTACTCAACCAGTCCTCATTGTGACAAAGATATATATACATCTATAAAGGTTCTTGTCCCAGAAAAATGGTACAGAGTACAACCACAAAAATAATGAAGTTGACTGGCTCATAGGATATTAATTTACCAATTAGCAAACATATTAGAAGAGACAATTTCTCAATAAAACAAACTTTTAAGATTCCATCTGTTGAATGTTTGTAAACATTCATACTGAAATTTGGATCTGTTCATTATTAAGGCAATATTCTGTTCCAGACTTTACTTCCAGATGTTCTCAGGTTCGACTGTTGTGAAAAAAGCACATTTTGTTTTAATATCACTTCTTAAACAATGTAATGTATTCAAAAAGGAAAACATGGAAAATTTAAATTTTTTTTTTTTTTATAAAAATTGTTAAAGTGTTTTAGCTTAAGATTGGGCTAAAAAGAGTGTGAATCTTGAATCACAGTATGGTAGTTTATTTATAAAGGTTACTGTGACCCCTTATGTTAAAGTTCAGAAATAAAAACAAATCTCCAGTCCTTCTCTATACTTGCATCAAAATATAATGGAATGAATAACCAGGGAAACAACACACACAATGACTCACACGCAGATAAGCTCCAAGCATAAGTGTTCATTACTGAAATTAAGAACATGTTGAACATAGCAATATGAAGGAAATAAGATGTGGTTCACAGTATATTTAGGTCCTTCTGCCATGAAACAATTCTGATCAATTGTTTCTTCTAAGGCTCTTTGCTGGCTCACTGAATGTCTCTTTCCCATCTGTAACAGTTGTTTGAAAGCAGCAGTATTAGCACAAACCAACCATTGAGCTTAACCCTTCATTCAAAATACAAATACTTTTTGTAACCAAATCACGTGTTCAGAATGTTGTACACTTAACATTGACCTAAAATAGATAATGTAAATTTAACAAAGTAAAAAATAAAGAAAAGTCACCATTAGTGAATTAACAGGAATATGGTAGCACAGCACAGCCTCTGAATAAACAATCTCCAAATTTATGAAACACATTGGGTTTTCTTCCTCCACCCAAAACTGGGAATCAGGACAGTTCAGGTATAGGTACTGTTCTCAATAAGATATTGTAAAACAGAAAATTGGTCCCCGGTGACTTGGCACTGACAACTGATTATTTCCCAATAATAAACACATTCTTCTAAACATGGTAAATCAGTACACAAGTCAATCTTTTTGTAAGATGAAGTTATAACCACAGTGTTACCAAATATTCCAGTCGTGGAATATGGTGAATAAATAGGTCTCATTGAAGATTCTGGGTCATCACTGAGAAAATATTCTAGGAAAACACAGAAATAAACTGACCAAAAGAATTTGTTTTCTATGCCCCAATTATATAGCAGCTGGGTATGATCACCCTGGTACTATCATCGACATTCTACACTCTATTAGGGCTTTACATTTGGGAAGTGAAGCACTGGGTTACAGCTGATCTTTCTCATATCCTGAACTATATATCCTAGGGGAGTTTTCTCCCCTTCAATGGAGAAGATAGGGAAGGAAAGGAAAAAATTGGGGGTTTAGAGAAATTAAAATGTAGCTCTGGGCATTATATGGTGAGGAAAATGTTCTTTATTAAAACTGTAATATGGTTTTAGTGTATTTATAAATAAAAGGCATAGAACAAGTAAGCCAATTAATAATAATAACAATAATAAAATATTAAATACATAGTGAGCAAAAGCTGATTGGCTCATTCTGGTGAAACACCGTATGACACAATTGCCAAAATTGGTTTCCTTACTCCAATACATTGCTGAGTGACAAACACAGCAAACACAGTGAAGTTGCCCTTAGCCCACTAATAACAATGCACTGCCCGATGGAATGGCCACAGATGAACAGGTCATTTCTGTTGCAAAAGGTACTTAAATACTTAATAAAGACATAACAAAACCCCCCTCACTGTTATCAGACGCCACGTTGTGGTAGAACATCAGACAAACGCACAAATTTACCACAAAAATGTGTGGCAAGAAGAATAGTTTATATATATGTATATATATATATATAAATTTTTTATATTTATGCCAATGTACTCACTCAGTACAAATAGCAAAATAGTATACCATTTCCTAAATACAAAATATAGCTTTCCAAAAAAATGAAACACACATTAGATATAAACCATCCAAAACTTGAACGATTGAAAACTGTATTCAAAATTAAATGACCCAGAGCAGGTCTCTTTCTGAAAAGTTCCCTTCATATCGGCAAGAAGCCTGTACTACTGAAAACGTAATTCAATGCCTCTCAATCAGAGAGAGAAGGAAATGGGGGAGGGGTGGGAGGAGAGAAGGAGAGGGAGAGAGAGAAAGAGAATAAAAGGAAGGGAGGGGAAAGAAGGAGAAAGGGAGAGGTAGGAGGATGGAGGGAGGGAGAGATATATGTATATGAGAGAAGAAAGACGGATATGGCAAAGACAGAGTAGAGGAAGCATACAAATAACAGAGAAAGACCATCACAAATAAGAAAAATCTAGTTATAAAAACAACACCAACACCACCACAATTCGACACAATCCAACTAAGTATTCAAAGATAGAAAAACATAATACAGCAGTAAACAGAAAAGCTGAACAATTTACAGGCTATTCTTCTGTACTTAAGACAATAAAACAAAATGAAACTGACGAGAACACCAAAGCCATTATGCCGAGATTTAGAAGCTACACACACCGGTTTGGCTCCAAACTGCCACAACAGTTTTCTGCATGCCACAAGGTGAACAGGAAATAAGCATGTGGCCAGACAAGAGGCTGTAGTGAGAAGCAAACATTCCTCGGGTTGGTCAAAGCACCCAAACTGTAGAACCCGTGCTACACCTGCAAGTCCCGGAGTGTGTTCTTTTGTTCTTTACAGATATAACAAGTGAATTCTTCATTTTAAGTGAACAGTATGACCCTGTAAAGCCTAAGGCTCATGGGAACTATCAGGAAAGTGACCACTTCAAAATTGTAAAGCACTGAGGTGACAAGTATATGACAGTCACTGCAGCTCAGGGAGAAGTGGTATTTCAAGAAAACTTAGCTTCTGTTTCCCATTGGAGGGAAAAATTTTTTTGAAGACTTTACAACAGCACCGTTCATGGGAAAAAATGCATTGTCTTTCCTGGAGTCAATTCCTACCCCTTCCAATTTACGCAAGGGGCCTTTTCTCATTCCCTGTGTTGCAGGACTTGCTAGATCACCTTGGGTCAAAGGGGTCTTATTTTTTTTAAGCTGCTAGAGGATCCTAAAGCCAGTAATGTATTCATAGCTGCTTACAACCAAACTAAAAAGTGAAGACACAGTCATGGATACATATAAAAAAGGAATGTTAGTCTAAGGCTGAGTTAGGTTCAGTTCTGATTGAAGAATGCAAATTGGATTACAAAGGACTTGAAACTTCAGCCATTCCAATTACTCCTACAGGACAGGACACTATAGAAAATATTAAAACAAAATTTACCATAAATTGTCGCCTTCATTTTTGTAGAACAAGGTCATCACTACTCTATGCACAATTATAGGTTAACATCTTTGTACAAACACATAGAAAACAATGAGCAACTCTGTTGTGGAGCCTTAAAGCGTTCCAGCTCTCCCCAGTCCCATTAACAGAGTGTCTGCTTACAGACGACGGGCTCTTCTCAGCGTACTCTTCCTACAACTTGTCACTGGTAAGCTCGTCAGGCTCTTTATGAAAACTGAAAACATGATTCTTTTACTTTGACCAATACCTGTGCTTTTTACATGGACTATATTAGCTTCGGTCATGGGTGTACTTTTTTCGAAAAATCTTAACAGAAAATAAGTGGGAAAGAAAAATAATGAACAAATTATAATAAAATGGCATTATGGGTTATTTTCTAATAGCAATAATGACTGAGTGAATTGGACTTGAATTCATACTGTACCTTATAGCGGCACTGTGCTTAGGAAAATAGCAACAATTACTTTTACCAAATAGGAACACAAAACGTAAATTCTTAGTCATTATTGCTATTAGGAATATGAAATACTATAATATTGTTGATTAATCATAGCAACAAGTAGCAGAAATGTGCTCTTCTACAGGGAGGGTAAAAATCTATATATTTATTCAAACATAGTTTTTTGGTGTAGTTTTTGTTTTATAGAGCAAATCAGTTCCGTTCACTTTAATGCAAATGTAGTCACAAGCTCCAAGGGCATCCTGGAACTGGGTTTTCCTTCACAGAATTTCTGTAAAAAAGAAGAATTAACCATAACCAGCTGAAAGGAAAATACATTGATAAGCTTATTTTTACTCTCAAAGATCCCAAAGTAAAATTTCATTCTTAGAACTATAATTTTATTCTATTTCTTCTCTTATTTTTAGCATTTTCTGGAATTCAATATTCAGTTTTTATGAGATGTAGAAATGCAGTCTGTTGGCATCTATCTAAACCATGAGACAGTAAAATCTATTCACATCTCAAAAGTCTTGGGCCTCCTGAGCTTTAAACAGCCAACATCGCCCCCAATCCCAGAAATTTTTAAAAATGCTGCCGAAAGCATTCATCTAAGGTATGACTTATTAAAGTCGTTTAGATTGATTGATCCATTCCGGTAGGAAACAAGACTAGCAAATCAAAATGCAACACTTACTCATACACAGTTAAAATGAGCCGGTCAAGTTGTTTCCCTGGTTTTGCAATGACACAAGCAAATCAATCTTTTCAATGTTCTGGTTGGTGTTTATGGATGATGATAGTGAAGAATTCTCTGGCATTTGTTGAGACAGAAGCGTTGTCACAGGTGGTTGACCTTCACTTTGAGGTTGACTTGGCTGACTTATAGCCATTAGCTGATCTGGCAATGTTGCTGGTCCAGGGGTTAAAAGCTGACCACAGTCTACAGAGACATTTAAAATAAAATTATTTAAATTATAGAAATCTACTCAACTTATCCAAGTATTTTCTGTGACATTTCCTTCTCTTCCTAATATTTAACTCCCTCTCATAGGGGTCAATGGTCAGATTTTTTTTTTTGATTCTCAAATCTATGTGATTAATCCTAAACTTACTCCAGAGCTTCAGTCATCTCTGCCTATTGTACATCTCCAACTAAATATTAACACACAGACAGTGTTGGAAAATAAAAGAAAACTCAGTATTATGTAGTTGAAAGAAAACATATGACTGAAATACGTCACTGACACTAAGACTCTCACAATGCAGCACATCAGAAGGAGTACTGAAACTGGAGTCAAGAGGACTTGGTTCTGAATTCCATGTGTGCTACTTACTATCTCTCTGTGTGACCCTTTGCAAGTCACCTCTTGATGGGCTTTTGTTTCCTTATCTAAAAATGAGGACTGGACTAGATGAGGTACTATTCAATCTATGTCCCTATGAACTTTGGAATTCAATGTTTGAAATTTAAAGTTATTTTATTTCAGATACTGTTAGTTAGTGGATAGGGAAAACCACATTTGATCCTCAGTTAAACAGCATGAAGACATTTTCCTCACAGCGATCATCCACAAATGTTGATTAAAGCACTTACTATGTGCCAGGTACTCTGCTAAGTACTGGGATACAAAGGAAGTAAAAACACACTCTGTCCCCGAAGGGGCCCACATTCTATGTAGCTTCTTCCCAAATCTGTGTCTAGCCCTAACGTCTGTCCTGAATTCTAGTCATTTCTGACTTTCACTTTCCAGTTAATGGCTTAAAATGCTGAGAAACTATATAAAAAATTCTAGTAGAAAGGAAAATGTCATCTATACTGCTAATGCTCTAAGAGCAGTAAAAATGATTATTAACCTTGACTGGTCAAAATGTGTTTCGGTGATAACGATGATGCTACTCTAAGGTACAATCATTGACTAGTTTCTTCTCCACTAAAGGATTTGTACTTCTCCTCAAACCCTGACCTCCATCTCCATCACCCTACCTTTCAATAAATTTCCTCATCTCTTTTACTTAGGAGATAGAGTCCATACATGGTTGGTCACATTTCCTCTTCTTCACAACTCAAAACCCCTCTGCATCTTCATCTATTCTTTTTTCATTTGCTCCTTTTCCAGAAAACAAGGTGCCCCTTCTTGCCAAGACTTTCCCCTCCTCTATTTGTGCCTCCTGTCTCTTTCAGAAATTTATTCCCTCAGTCATTCTCTCTCTCTCTCTCTCTCTCCCCCTCTCTCTCTCTCTCTCTCTCATTTTTAACCTATGTCCGTATCAGCTGGCTTCTTTACAACAGCTTAAAAATTTGCTCAGGTCTCTTCCAATCCTGGAAAAACAATAAAAACCCACAAATCATTCTTTGATACCCTCAAATTATCTTTTATGTTCCTCACTGAGAAAAGTTAAACCCTTAGAAAGAGAAGTCTCTATCTATACTCACCATCTGTTCTTCAATACTTTGCAATATAGCTTCTAGCTACAACAATCTAAAGAATCTTCTCCAGGTTATCTGAGATCTCATTTGCTAAATGTGACGCCTTTTTCCTCACTCAGCTCTTCTATAGCAGGTGACACTATAGATTACTTTCTTCTGCAGAATCTCTCCTTTCTCACCTTAGTGCTTAGCACAAAAGAGACAATTAACGCTTGTTTTTTAATTCTCGAACACTTGTCTTTCCGGGTTCTCCTCCCTGTTGAGCTGCTCTTTCTCAGTCTTCTATATTAGTTCATTGCCCTTCTCTGTCACAAATGGGAATAAACCAAGTTCTGTGGTAACCGCTCTTCTCTCTCTGCTATTTCCTTCAGGATTTCAAACTGTACAATTAGGTTCAGTTATCACCTTTCTGTAACATCTTCTCGAACTGTGTGTCTAGTTCTAAACTCTCTCCTGAATTCCAGTCATTTTTGTCTACTAAGTATAGTAACTGTATGATCTACAACTAGATGCAACTCAAGCTTGCCATGTCCAAACCTAAATTTATTATTTTCTTCCTAAATCTTTTTCTCCCTGCCATCCATCTTCCCTATTTCAGCTGACAGGACCGCCAGACTCTGCATCACTCAGGTTTAAAACCAGAGCCTCATTTGATTCTCCCACTTTCCACGGCGATCTGGTGCGAGGCCCTATTGATTCTGTCTCTTACATCTATCTTGCATCTTCTCTCTACCCCAATTTTTGCTAGTGTAATTTATTCGTAAACCTCATTACCTCTTGCCTTGGCAATTCTAAGAACTTCCTAACAGGTCCCAACAATTCTAACTTCTCCCTTCCTCAATTCCATTTTTCACATATTTGCCAAAATAATCTTCTTAACACACGGTTCTTTCTATGCCACTCTCCTACTCAAAAACATTCTGTGGCATGCTGTCACCTATAGGAGAAAAACGCCAACCCTGTCAGGAATTGAAAGGTCTCCAGAGTCTGGATCCAAGACACATTTTCTATTTCAGAGTTCGGATTATAATAAAATAAGTTACCAATGAAAACACTTTGAAAATCTTAGAGTGTTATATAAATAACTGCTATTATTATCGTTATTATGGTCATTTCACATCATCTCCCTTCATGCACTTTTGCTCTCAGCTAACCTGGTCTACTATTTGTCCTCTGAACTTCACCTGCTCTTAGTGGACTTCACCTGCACTGGCAGAGGCACCCCTCCAATCCTGCACTGCCTAAAATTGATACGGTGTATAAAGTACTGGCCCTGGAGTAAGAAAGATCTGAGTTAAAGTCCTATTTTAGACACAAGCTGTGTGACAGTAGAGCAGTCACTTAATCTCTGTCTGCCCTCAGTTTATTCATCTATAAAATGCGATGACAATGGTATCTATTTCCCAGGGTTGTTGAGGGCATAAAATGTAAGACGAAAGTTTCAGGTTGGAAAGGCCTCATTTTTGAGTGTCTGGCATCTGGCATCTTGCTCAGCACAGAAGTGTGGGGCCTGGACCTGTAAGGTCAGTAGAAGCAACTCCAAGTCAGGAAGCTCCTTCCACTGATGGAGATGAGTACCTTCCCTACAACTTATCCTCTTAAGGAGCTGTTTAGAGTTGATATTTAATAACTGCCTGACCCATTTAGCCCATCCACGTGCTTTCACCTGGTCATTGTGTACATGGCCTACCTTTCAGCTGGCTAGGATATGCAGTCTAGGGCTATATCCCAGGGAAAAAGCTTACAAAGCTAAAAAAAACCAGTCAACTCACAATTACTAGGCCACTGTATCCACCATGTGATAAGTAATAAAACATCACTAGAAACAGAACCACTTACTATTCTGGATGCCAAATAAGAACATTCCTGAAGTTTGCTGAGAGGAGCCAGGAGAATTCTGCAATTGGTTCATCGTACCTCCCGCTGTATTGTGAAATAAATTAGTCTGCTGAGGAGGTGAAGCTGCAGCTCCCTGGATTCCTGGCATGTTGTTCTGAGGAGAGTAGAGGGGAGGCTGCTGCAGGTCTTGTTGATTCATAGTGGTCTGCAAGGCAGACATGGAAGCAGAAGAGATGAAGAGTGTTACTTGCTGCTCTTGTGAACTTGGTGACCCTTGGACCAACTGAATCTGGGGGGAGGCGTGGAACAAAGATGGCTGGGGTGGCTCGGTCTGGGTGGATCCTGGGGTCTGGAGGGAAGAAACCGCATTCTGATTCTGAAACTGCATGGGCTGCTGTTCTTGACTCATTGTCGCCATGTTGTTTTGTGGGTGAAATATAGCCTGGTTCTGCTGCTCTTGGCTGGCCAGAGGATTCTGATTGGGGTTGAATATCATATTGGGTGGTGGTTGCTTCTGGGATGCCATTGAAGCCATTGTATTCTGATTACTGAATAAAATATTCTGCTGCTGCTGCTGCTGCGGTGGCGGCGGCTGCTCTTGGGATGAAGGGCTATTCTGCATGGCAACGATGGAATGCTGTGATTGGAAAATTGTCCCTTGTTGGTTCTGGGCCATTGAATTTGGTGGGAGAGCACCTAAAGATACCGGAGGCTGAAACAACCCTTGCTGAGAAGGTTGTGCCTGTTCTTGGGAAAGCATAGGTGACTGAATGTGAGATATCTGCGTCTGCTGCTGAAAAGCCGTTTGTTGCTCAGTGTTTGGTGCCGGCTGAAGGGGAGAAATTGAGTTCTGTGTTGTAAAAAATGAGATCTGTTCTTCTTGAGACACTGTGTTATTCTGAAGTGTATTTATAGAACTCTGAGAAAGGAACAAGTTGGTTGGCTGCTGGTCTTGAGGAACAGAAGAACCTTGCAGTACAGCCATGGTACCCTGGGAATGGAACATCGAAGGCTGCAGCTGATCAGAGGATGAAGTGGAAGGTTGACTGTGAACAATGGGACTTGGGCTGTGGAAAAGAGACCCTGGAGTTTCCTGGGATATATTCTGAGCCTCACCAATAGAATTTTGTGGGTGAAAAAGCTGAGCTTGTGAATGAGAAGGCTGCTGTATAAAGCTTCCAGACTGAAGAGAGAGTATCTCATTACTCTGCTGGAACAGACCGTTACCCTGTGGTTGAGTACCACTGTTCTGAACAGCCATCATATTTTTCGTAGATGAAAAAAGGTTGACTTGAGGTTGATTTTCTCCACTGTGCTGCATCTGTACCATGGTCTGAAATACATTGTTTTGTATCTGTTTCACTTGTCCTCCCGCCTCTTCTCCGTCTGCTGAATTTGAAGTCTGGAACATGGTAGGGCCAGTGGTTGCAACCTGCTGTGTTGTGGTAGTAGAAGTTTCATTCCCAGAAACTGCAGGAGAAGAGAACAGTTCACATTGCATTTGCATGTCCTCGCTGGTAGACAACGCGCTCATCATATGGGATGCTTGCTGGTAAACTGGAGATTGCTGGAGGTTTCCATTTGCAGAGGCAGTTGAAGAGAACAGCTCTGACTGCATCTGGGCAGCTGCCTGGCAGATACTCTGCTGCATTTCCATCACCATGGCAGCTGACGATTCCATTGCCTGCTGCTGCTGCTGCTGCTGCTGCTGCTGCTGCTGCTGCTGCTGATTGGATAATGCATTTTCAGCTTGGGGATGGACATTTTCAGCTCTTCCAGTCATTAAATTTTCTGGCCTGGCATGGACAGCTGGCTCTGTTGAAGAAAATATTCCAGGGCTTACACTGTTTTGAATTTGACTGACCTGCTGAAAAATATCAGCACTGAGCTGTTCTTGGACATTCTCACTGCCGTCTGAAGCAGAAAACAAAACGGAAGATAACTGCTGCTGGGCCTCAAGGACTTGCTGGACCAAATCCACATTTCCGCTGCTGCTGCTGGCAGCGCTGGCTGTAAAATTTCCAGCTTGTAACTGCTGTATGGTGTTTTGTAACTGACTCACACTGTTTGGTGGGGAGAAAATGTTGGATGGAATCTGTTGCTGCAGTGTCTGTGCTGGTTCTTGCAAGGGCGACGGCTGTTGTTGCTGTGCAGTCTCAGACAACTGGGGGAGATTCACCACAGTGCCCTCCGAGGGCAGTACCTCTCTCGACTGGGACTCTCTGCTCTGAAACTGGGTCGCTTGCTGCAACAACGCATCACTGCTGGCCAGTTGGCCAGCAGCAGGACCTGCTGGAAAAGTCCCCGGTTGTGAAATGTCCTGTGTCTGAAGAGTTGTCAGGGTCTCTGGGTTGTATACTTTAGACTGAATTTGCTGCTGCTTTTCATTTTCAGGAGGTAAGTGGGAAGAGGAAGAGGAGAAAGATCCACTTCCTGATATGTTGGAGATATTTTCTAATGTTTGCGGAGTTGATCCAACTGTCTTTGCTGTCTAAAAAGAAAATTCCAAAAATATATGCTAATAAAGACACTTGAATGATTAGAAGTATGGAGTAAATAAAGTTGTTCTGGCTCAACCTAGGGGCATCCTGGTATTCTCAACACACAAAAAGAAGCCCCTGGAACTAAGGGCTATGCTATTGGGGAATGACTACACAAATTATGGTACATGAATGTTATGGAACACTATTGTGCCATAAGACAATGAAATAATTTTTTCAGAGAAAATGAGAAAGCCCTTTATGAATTGACACAGAATAAAGTTAGTAGAACTAGGAGAACAGTGTAGACAAAGACAACATTATAGGGAAAAAACAATGTTGAAAGACTTCAGAATTCTGCTCAATGAAATGAGGAACTAGGAGTACAGAAGACTGAAAATGAAACCCATCAATGACCAACCTCCAGAGAGGTCATGCAGAATGCATCTGAAGACACACGCTTTTGGACACAGCCAACAGGAAAGTTTATTTTACTGGTCTATGTATCTTCATGTGAAAGTATTCTTTTCTTTGTATTATTCAGTTAGGGGAAAGGAGTGTGAAAGAAGAGAGAATTAATACTTGCAAAATCTTTTTAAAAGGAATGAATTTATCATTACCAATTCTAGTTAGAAAAACTAAAAATACTGTGCTTTCCATACTTGAGAGGTCAATGATGATACTCTGTGTACTCCTACAAAAATAGTCAAACAAGGAGACAAAAAAGAACATTTTTAAGAGGTAAAGAGGGTAAAAGGTAAAAAAATATTTTTTAAAGGTATGGGAAAACTAAACAGAATGATGGCCAAAATAATGAAATTTTGTGGTGTATAAAAACGGATCTTTTAGTATTTAAATGTTAATATTGACCACTAATATTGAAGCAGGTGAAACAAAAAGAAAAACAAAGGGAAGAAAGGAAGCCTACAAAAGTGCAGGGGCCATGATGGAAAATACTGTACTGAACAAAGTTCTTGCTAATACTCAACGTGTCATTCCATTCTATCTTAATTTCTTGTTAAAAATTTTATATTTGAAGTAAATGAGAAAATAAGATTCCTTTTACAGGCAACTAACTTTAGGAGACATCAAAGAATCGCTCAGTAAAGCAGGATTATTTGTTTTTAAGGTCAGTACATGTAAAGGTAGAGTTAAAAAAAACCTACAAAGGAAACGTAAAAAAATAGGAAAATGGAGGAAATATGAAAAATAAGTTACAGAAAAATCATTTTATACGTAGAGGATGTTTTAGATTCAGGTCAAGGGATTAGACTCACATCAACGTAGCTCACCTTAAAGACAGGAGAAGATCTCTTTTCTGCTGTTACTTCCATTGGAGTAACATCTTCATTCTTAATCATACTGCTTGACATGAGTGGAGTGATCAAGGCACTAGGAAGAATATTTACCTTTTCTAGGTTACAACTAGTGGCTTTCATTGCTGCAAACAAACAAAAAGAAACGTGAAATTTACAATTCTGTAATATGCTGGATTTAAGTTACATCCTAAAAATCTATTTTCTGATGGAACTATAATGGTGGAAAAATGAGTATGGTCCATATGATGAAGTGACTCACAAAAAAGATACTACCCAATGCAATACTTTTCTCCTTCATTTCTTTCTTTTCCTCCTTTCTTCCTTACCACATGGGCAGTATGAAATAGTAGAAGGAGGACTATCCTCAAAGCCAAGAAGACCTGGGTTCATATCCCACCTCTGACACACAGTGGTTTTGTGACCCAAAGAAAAGTCTTAGCCTCTCAGTTCTCTAGGCAATTTTTTTAAAGGTTAAGAAGGCGCTGACCTGAATTGGTCAAGGGAGTTTCCCAATGAAATCACAGGCCCAGTGTTATCCCTAACATGGGCTTCATGTTTCTCAGGACTATCCTGAGAATATAATTTGAGGGTTTAATAGCCAATCTAGAAGCTGATTCTGAGGCTAATTTATTTTATTATTGAGTTGTAGACTGAAAGAAAAGAATAGGTATATGGACTAGTGTAATCCTCACTCCCTAGGAATTTACTGGACTTACTTATATTTACTAGAGTTCCTTCGGGGTAGGCTTTTAAAACTATCTTGTCTAACTAGACATTCTTCAGAGCAAGTTTAAATGTGCACTGAAGAATGACAGTAGTATGGGGAGCCTCTAACTCCTAGGTAAAGTCACATCCCCGTAATTCTCCCAAGAGGATACCCCCCATCCCCTAATTTATACCATTCAACATGAACAAATTACATACTTGTATGTGTCATACAATTACAGATGTAGAGCTGGAAGGAATCTCTCATTTTAAAGATGAGGAAACAGGAACAGAGAGGTGAAGGGATTGTCAAGATCACACAGGCAGTAGTAAGTAAAAGAGGACTCAGAGACAGAATTCAGGCCCTGTCACTTCAGGTTCAGTACCTTCCACTCTGCCATGTTGCCACCCATTGGAAGTAGCCAGCAAAAGCTGCTTGGGAGGTCGCAGCCACCTTGACAGAGTTGACTGGCTATGGAGTGGAAGGTTTAAGAACAGAATCTTAGGCATTCAAACATGACTATATCAAAATTCAAGATCTCTCTAAAATTGTAAGCCCTCTCTTAAATTGCTAAGGATATACACACACGCATGCACACAAACATGCATGCTTCTTCTCCACTGGATCTGTGATCTCAGCGATTTGACTGATGCCTTGATTGATAATGACTATAACCCATCCATGCCTGCCCATCCAACAAGACTCATTCCCTTCTCATCAGTTTAACACTGGGTTCCACCCAACATGTTGGATACCTTCTTCACTATCTAATACGGAAGGGATTCAGGTTAAACATTTTGTCCCATCTCACCCTCACCACATGACTAGCTCATTTTCCTATCCTATATTTCCTGGACAATATTTTTACTCCTGCTATTCCTCAAAATTCTTCACTGGTCACATATTACAGTCTCTCTCTCCACTGACTTCACAGAGAATGTGACAGACTCTTGTAGGATGGGTTACAGTCATTATCATTCCAGGCAACATCCAAATCATTAAGAGGACAGATCCACTGGAGAAATAGTGTGTGAGCATGGATGTGTATGTATCCTTAGCAATTTAAGTGAGGGTTTACAATTTTGGAGAGGTTTTGGATTTTTATACAGTCATGTTTGAATGCCTAAGATTCAGTTCTTAAACCTTCTGCTCCACAAATCATTGTGTTCTATATCTTGTATTATACAACAATACTGTAGACTATTGATATTAACAAGATGAGCCTTTATCTCTAGCTTTGCAATTTTTGTTAGCAATCCAACACACTCTCCACTTCTTGTTTAATTTTTTGCCCTACTTGTCTGTTTGTGCCATCTACTCCAGATATACAAGTGGACAAGCTTTGTGCTTATCTATTCAACTCCATGTCAGAAACCAGACAATAAACATTCTTCATCCACTTGATCTTTGTTGGGTGGATGGTTAAGTAGATGGTTATGAATCTCTCCCCAGAGGTTCTATAACGTTCTTGGGCTTGAACCAACTAGTACAATGTTGATTATAAAAAGGTGCATCTGGAGGGTCTCACCACTCACAAGGAATTCCTTTTCAGCTTGGATCTTCTGTATTAGATAAACATCTCATGCAAGCATAACATCTCTCTATTTTACACTTTGCCTAATGTTTATAATAGTGACTCACTGAATAAAGCTATTTCTGTTTTTCTACCTTTCATAGACTCTTGCAAAGTTTTGATATAATGATAGGAGATGCCTTGTTGGAAAAGAGCTTTTAAGGTAGTGTTTTGCTCTACTGAATCAAATGCTTTTTGAGAAACAATAAACATGGTAGAATATTGCATTCTTGTCTCTATATATTTATTTCGATGAGGTATTTTTTCTATATTTATTCTTTTTAGTGAATTTCCACTTCCTCTATTAGAAAACACAAGACCATGATGTGAGAGGTCAAGTGTGATGTCTTTAATGGTAAAAAATTTATTATAAAAATCTCTGCAGATCTTTTCTATTTTTATTTCTTTTTACTGTCTTAAACACCCTTAGGAAAACTTTGCTTAACTGGACCTCTTGTCAGTCCTTCAAGAAATTGGTTTTACTCTCCCATGCTTCTCTCTGCTTTATAAGGTAACATAGGTCATTATCATCCATTATCTTGCTTCACAAGATTTTTAGAATGATACAAATATATATATATATGTACATATAAATATGTAATGTATATGTACACATATAGCACATCTTTATTAAAATAGTTGTTTTTACATCATCTACATTTTCATAAGGCTTTGTGAATAAGTTCAAATTATAAACTAGTGTGGCCACTGGCTGTCCTCTCTCATCCTGGAAAGTAAACCAGATATATGCTGACAAGTGCTTTTCAGGTCAATGGTTCTGACACCTCTTTTTTTAATTTTCTTGAAAATTTTTGGGTGGATGCCCAGATGCCATCTGGTACTAAACAATTCTTTCATTACCAATTTGTCAATTAGGTCTGGTTATGTTGTGGGTCTACAATTATCTGAATATAATCAAATTTCTATTGTATTTTACTATTGTAACTACTAACAGAAATTCCACTATGCTAGATTTAATAAGTAATCATAGTTCCACTGAACCATATGAAGCACCATCACCTAGGTTTTGTATTTATTTCTAAATCTAAAAATATTGAAACAAAATTTTACAGTGTATTAAAGTTATTTTTAAGACAAATATAATTGCTGTTTTAGTGTTGAAACACGTTCAGTAAAGTCATCATCTGAGGAATAATTTGAGTTCCAACAAAAATATATGTATTAGAATGAGAGCTCCTTGGGAGTCTTAATTTTTCTCTCTGCATCCCCAGTGTAAGTTAGTGTCAAATTTTGCATATGCTTTTATATTAAGGACAAAAGCACTTAATAAATATCATTTCATTCATTCATCCAAAAATTATCAGTAACAGAGGATGGAAGAAATAGAAAACTATCTAAGCAGCAGTGAAAGACAACATAACATGACACCTAACCATGAAAAGTAGCTCTCTATGACAGAAAGATCATTACTTGACCAATTTTACAGTAATAGTATAGGGATGGAGTTTAAATGTATTTTTATTTTTTAATTTTTTTAAAGTAGATTTGACAAAACCTGAGATTCTTCTTCTATGTTCAAAGTAAAAAAGGAAGGAAAATGTCATACTGAAAAGTTAGGTCTTTATGTATGAACAAAATGGAGGAAAAATAAGACATGCTACAGGAAATACAAAGATTTGTCCCTTAAATGTTTTTATAAAAATTAATCTACTACCTTTTATAGCCTCTTCAAAAGAACAAGGTCTTGCTGGGCTGGACATTTCCTTCTTCACATTTACATTCAGAGCATTAGCTGTTGATTAAAAGACATGATGGTATTTATTATAAATGGTCCAAATGAAAGAATAGTCAGGTTTTGCTTCAAATTTCCTTAATAACAAATGGTTTATCCACAAGATCTAAGTCAAGATACATTTTACTGAAGTTCTATCTTCTGTTTCCATATATGCAAGGAAAAGAAATGTTAACACTGGTCAAATATTTATGAAGGTCAATGGCAATCAAATGTGAAACAATGCATCTTTATCTAATGTCTAATCATTATTACATTATTAGTTAATTAATCAATAAACACTTAGCACTGTGCTAAGTGTTGCAGATACAGAAGGAACCAAAATGCAGTCCTCATCCTCAAGGAACTTAAAATTTATTAGGGGAGACAGTATACAAATAAATATGTACAGGAAATAACTAAAAGAGGGAAGGCACTAGAATTAAGAGGGATTTGAAAAAGTTTCCTGTAAAATATGGGGTTTTTGGAGGAGCCAAAATGGCAGAGCAGAAAGATACACATATGCTAGCTCCGAACCCACAGCCCATAAAATATCTGTAAAGAAGAACTCCCAACAAATTCTGGAGCAGCAGAAGCCACAGAACAACAGAGTGGAGGAGAGTTCTGTTCCAGAGAGCCCTGAAAAACAGACACCAAAGGTCTGTCGCTCACCAGACCCAGAGTAGAGCCCAGCCCTGCCTTGGCTGTGCGGCACCAAGAGGAGCAGATCCCAGCAGGCTTCAGGGACAGAATCTCCAGCGGCCGCGCAGGTCCCTCCACCCACAGGCACCAGGGGTGAGTGAGAGAGTCTTTTTGGCTCGCTGGGAGAGGAGTAGGGTGTCTCCATGGCTCGGGCCCCCTCGGGAGGCAACAGCAGAGGCAGCAGCAGACAGGGGCTCCCCAAGCAGGCAGGAGCCCGGATTCATTGTTGAAGGTCTCTGCATAAATCCTGTGAGGGAACTGAGCCCCTTGTGGCAGCTCTGCCCCAACCTGAGCACCTGAACTTAATCTCACACTGAATAGCAGCCTCGCCCCACCCAAAGCCCTGAGGCTGGGAAGCAGCATTTGAATCTCAGACCCCAAGCACTGGCTGGGTGGATCTGGAGGCGAGGTGAGTGTGGAGAGGACACTCAGAAGTCAAGTCACTGGCTGGGAAAATGCCCAGAAAAGGGAAAAAAAATAAGACTATAGAAGGCTACTTTCTTGGTGAACAGATATCTCCTCCCTTCCTTTCAGATGAGGAAGAACAACGCTCACCATCAGGGAAAGACACAGAAGTCAAGGCTTCTGTATTCCAAACATCCAGAATAAATATTCAATGGGCTCAGGCCATGGAAGAGCTCAAAAAGGATTTTGAAAATCAAGTTAGAGAGGTGGAGGAAAAACTGGGAAGAGAAATGAGAGACATGCAAGAAAATCATGAAAAGCAGGTCAACACCTTGCTAAAGGAGACCCAAAAAAATGTTGAAGAAAATAAAACCTTGAAAAATAGGCTAACTCAACTGGCAAAAGAGGTTCAAAAAGCCAATGAGGAGAAGAATGCTTTCAAAAGCAGAATTAGCCAAATGGAAAAGGAGGTTCAAAAGCTCATTGAAGAAAATCGTTCTTTCAAAATTAGAATTGAACAGATGGAGGCTAATGACCTTATGAGAAACCAAGAAATCCCAAAACAAAACCAAAAGAATGAAAAAATGGAAGATAATGTGAAATATCTCATTGGAAAAACAACTGACCTGGAAAATAGATCCAGGAGAGACAATTTAAAAATTATGGGACTACCTGAAAGCCATGATCAAAAAAAGAGCTTAGACATCATCTTTCATGAAATTATCAAGGAAAACTGCCCTGAGATTCTAGAACCAGAGGACAAAATAAGTATTCAAGGAATCCACTGATCACCTCCTGAAAGAGATCCAAAAAGAGAAACTCCTGGGAATATTGTGGCCAAATTCCAGAGTTCCCTGCTCAAGGAGAAAATATTGCAAGCAGCTAGAAAGAAACAATTCAAGTATTATGGAAATACAATCAGGATAACACAAGATCTAGCAGTTTCTACATTAAGGGATCGAAGGGCGTGGAATATCATATTCCAGAAGTCAAAGGAACTAGGACTAAAACCAAGAATCACCTACCCAGCAAAACTGAGTATAATACTTCAGGGGAAAAAATGGTCTTTCAATGAAACATATGACTTTCAAGCATTCTTGATGGAAAGACCAGAGCTGAAAAGAAAATTTGACTTTCAAACACAAGAATGAAGAGAAGCATGAAAAGGTAAACAGCAAAAAGAAGTCATTAGGGACTTACTAAAGTTGAACTGTTTACATTCCTACATGGAAAGACAATATTTGTAACTCTTGAAACTTTTCAGTATCTGAGTAGTTGGTGGGATTACACACACACAGACACACACACATACACACACATACACACACAGCACAGAGTGAATGGAATAGGATGGGATCATATCTTAAAAAAATGAAATTAAGGGGTGAGAGAGAAATATATTGGAGAAGAAAGGGAGAAATGGAATTGGGCAAATTATCTCATAAAAGAGGCAAGTAAAAGACTTTTCAGTGGAGGGAAAAAGGGGGGAAGTGAGAGAAAAAACATGAAGCTTACTCTCATCACATTTGACTAAAGGAAGGAATAAAATGCACACTCATTTTGGTATGAAAACCTACCTTACAATACAGGAAAGTGGGGGAAAAGGGGATAAGCAGGGTGGGGGGGAGGATGGAAGGGAGGGCAATGGGAGGAGGGAGCAATTTGAAGTCAACACTTGGGGAGGGACAGGATCAAAAGAGAGAATAGAAGCAATGGGGGGCAGGATAGGCTGGAGGGAAATATAGTTAGTCTTCTACAACATGACTATTATGGAAGTCATTTGCAAAACTACACAGATATGGCCTATATTGAATTGCTTGCCTTCCCAAAGGGAATGGGTGGGGAGGAAGGGATGAAGAGAAGTTGGAACTCAAAGTTTTAGGAACAACTGTTGAGTACTGTTCTTGCTACTAGAAAATAAGAAATACAGGTAATGGGGTATAGAAAGTTATCTGGCCCTACAGGACAAAAGAGAAGATAGGGACAAGGGAAAGGAGGGATGATAGAGGAGAGGGCAGATAGGTGATAGGGGCAATTAGAATGCTTGGTGTTTTGGGGTGGGGGGAGGGGACAAATGAGGAGAAAATCTGGAACCCAAAATTTTGTGAAAATGAATGTTAAAAGTTAAATAAATAAATTTTAAAAAATAAATAAATAAAAATAAAATATGGGTTTTTTTTACTTGGGACTTAAAGGAAGTCAGAAGGGGAAAGAGAGGAGGGACAGTGTTCCAGGCACAGGGTACAGCCAGAGAAAATGCCCATGGCTACCATATTATACCTATCAGATTGGCTAACATGACAAAACAGGAAAATGATAAGTGCTAGAGAAGATGTGGGAAAACTGGAACACTAATGTTTTGTCAGTGGAATTGTGAACTGATCCAACCATTCTGAAAGAGTAATGTGGAACTGTGTCCAAATAACTATAGAATTGTGCATACTCTTTTACCCAGTAATACCATTTCTAGTTCTAGTTCTGTATCCCAAAAAGATCATAAACATGAGAAAAGAACTCAAATGTACAAAAATAGTTATAGCAGTTCTTTTTGTGATGACCAAGAATTGGAAATTGAGGGGATGCCCATCTGCTGTGGTATATAAATGTAATAGAATACTATTGTGCTATAAGAAATGATGTGCAGGCAGATTTCAGAAAAACCTGGAAAGACTTATATGAACTGATGCCGAGTGAAGTGAGCAGAACTAGGAGAACGCTGTATGCAGTAACAGCCACACTGTACAATGATTAATTTTCATAGACTTGGTTCTTCTCAGCAATGCAAGGATCTAAGACAGCTACAAAAGGCTCATGATGGAAATGCTGTCCATATCCTGAGAAAGAACTATGGAGTCTGAATACAGATCCAAGCAGACTATTTGCTTTCTTTTTTGTTGTTGTTTTGTTTGGTTTCTTCTTTCTTGTGGTTCCTCTCATTGGTTCTAATACTTCTTTACAACATGACTAATGTGAAAATATGTATAATATAAATGTATGCATAGAGACTATATTAGATTGCGCGCTGTCTTGGGAAGGGAGAACGAGAGAGGGAAGACAATTGAAAACTCAAAAGCTGATGGAAGTGAACGCTGAAAACTAAAAATAAATAAATTTTTAAAAATGAAAAGAAAATGTCCAGGCTGAGAGATGGACTGTCTTGGTTCATGTAATAGACAAGAGGCAAGGGTCACTGGATCTAAGAGTACATGAAAGTATGTACTGTATGTACACGAAAGAATACATGAAAAAGTATGAAGGTCTTTGAATGCCAAAACAGAACACTTTGTATTAGATGCTGGAGTTGGATAGGGAGCCACTGGACGTTATTGAGTGAATGATATGGTCAGACCTGTGCTTTAGGAAAATCACTTCAGTGGCCAAATGGAGGATGGACTGGAGTGGGGAGAGAACTGAGGCAGGCAGACCCACCAGTCCATTATTGTAAAAGTGCAGGTATAAGATGATGAGAGCTCACACTACAGTGGGGGCAGTGTCAGAGGGCAGTTAGCTTGCACAGTGGATAGAGTGATGGGCCTAGAGTCAGGAAATACTGAGCACATACAATTCACAGTTAATTGATTTCATAGATTTAAGAGCTAAAATCAGTAAATAATTCTTTAAAATGGGATTGATGTTTCAGTACAGAATATATCATCTGAGATTCTTTTTTTTTTTTTTTCAAAGTGCAGATCACAAGCATACAAGGAAGTCTAGAACTGATCTTCAGTCTTATCTCCTCAAAGCACTCAGGCTTTCTGGGTACAGGATATGTACATGACAGTTCAACATGAAGACCTTGAATTCTTAGAGAGTTGTATCTAATGGACATTCCTGCTGGAAGGTTTATCGATTCTGCTTCAGTAGCATTTGTGGTACTAGGGCAAACTGACTGCCTAGCAGCTGGGGGAACCAGGAAAGACTCCCTGGTAAATCAGCAGCCAGAGTCTGCTTACTTAAATAAAACAGTAAATCTCAGTTTCTATGTCTTGTATTGTATTCCTACTAGAAGATAGTGTCTTCCCTTCGGGCAATCAAACAGATAAAGCAGCATGAGGTCTGTAAGTCAGGCCTACATTAAAGTTACATCATCTCTGATAGTCTTGCTGGTTTGGCTTTGACAGAAAAAAATGCAAAAAGGAAGCTCTTTTACTTCATTTGAGGACAAGGCATATGATTGTGTAATGGTCTGAAACTATGTCTAACATCTTTGCACTTCTGAAATTTGGTGCCACAAGCCAAACAGAAATTAGAGCTGAGATTTAACCAAGGGATAAGATAAAAATGACTAAGCAAAATGTTTCTGTACTTCTGTCTTTTCTTCCTAAGACTGTAAAAAAACACCTAAGGGATAGTGAAAGCAACTTGCACCCTATAGGAATTATACCTTGTCTTTATTTACATTTCTGTTCCAAATGAGTCACAAGAGGAAAGCATTTATTAAAGACCATTCATCTCTTAAAACAGAGCACCTTGACACAAATGCCCCAAATATCATCAAAAAACTTTCTGGGCCTGGCCATATCACAATTGCAATGATCTCTGTTCAGGGTTGTGTGGGTGAGCTTACTGTCCTCCTTCTTGTAGCTATTAAGAATAAGGAGTCTCAGATTTTCATACCAGTCTCTTGATAATTTGATTCTCTAAGAGTCTCATATGAACTAGGAAGACTCTTATTTAATTGTTTTCAGTTGTGTCTAACTCTTCTTGACCTCATTTGGGGTTTTCTTGGCACAGATACTGGAGTACTTTGCCATTTCCTTCTCCAGCTCATTTTAGAGGTGAGCAAACTGAGACAAACAGGTTAAGTGATTTGCCCATGGTCACACAGCTAGTAACTGTCTGAGGCCACATCTGAACTCAAGTCTTCCTTACTCCAGACCCAGTGATCTATCCACTTCTCCATCTCACTGCACAAAACTAGAAAGATACCTTATATCAGATTACCTTAGTGAATAATTAAAAACAAACTGGTAAACTTAAAATTACAATAATTTTTATAATAATGACTAATAATTTAACTTTTTTTCATCAAGTAGGATACAGCTCTCCCAACACTTTCCAAGAATTAAAAGTTAATCCTTCATCTTAACTCTGGCTTCTTTACTGGACATACCTGTATCTGGAGTGTAGGTAAATGGCTGAACATCGTGGGATCTCCCAGCATTGGTCACTACATATATCCCCACAGACACAGGCAAGGTTATATATTGGTCATGATACGGAGGCACCTTCACAATAAGATGGTTCTGGTTTGTACAAAGGTAAAGAGAAAATGTGATAAAGGCAGAGGGAAAAATGAAAATAATACTTAAAATTTTATTGGCTTATTTTCCTAGAAGCTATAAATGAAAAAAAAAAAAAAGACTTACTAAAACATATATCCTATTGGTCAGGTAGATATAAGACATGGATACAGAGCAGCCAGGCATAACATAAGCCCTTTACCCTGAGGTTTGTTTGGCATTGAGATCTTAGGGTTCATTGGAATGAAAAACTTTATTCACAGAAAGTCAAAGTTCCCAGATTTCAGAAAATGGAAGACAGATGCCATTCACTCTTGTATGACCTTAACCTTTTCAGACATTCACTGCATACAGATCTTATTGACAATATGCAAAGGAAAAAAGCTTAGGGCTTTCATGGGAATATATTAACAGTGTGTTCTGCTATTTTTCTTTGCAGAAAATACAGACTAAGACCCAACATTTTTTTCATATTAAAAGAGAAAGGTAACTTGTGTATACTGTTTGCACTGGAAAAATGTCAATTTCCCACCCAGCTGTCCTTTCCTATCAAGTTCTCCCTTCTTCCAACTTCTTCTTCTACCCCAACCCCTGCTCCCCTCACTCTACCCCATAGGCAAAAAAAACAAAAACAAACAAGAGTAGAAAAAACATTTTCTAGGAATTAAGAAACCTGGGCTATAAACTCCACTCTGCCACTCAGTAATTGTGTAGCCTTGGGCAAATCTCACTACCTCTGAAAGTCTCTCTCTTTTTTTTCTGTAAAAGAAAAGGAGTAAACTAGGTGGTCTGTAAGTTCCAGAACCAAAACTTCAAAACTCTTTAAATTAAATTTGGAGGGAAAAAGCATCTGCAGGGCCCAGGCTAAGCTGGTAAGTTACCATATGCTTTGCAATCCTCCCATGTACACAGTCATTCTCAGTTCAAATCGGCTCTACAGCCTTTTTTAGCCATTTAAATGCTATTTAAAATATTTGAGTCTCTTCCATCAAAAGCAATGTTTTTCCAAAATGGTTATAAAAACAAAAGAAAAGAGGTCTGACCCAACACTACTTTACTACTACCACTATCACTAGGAGTCCCAGCCACTAAAGAATCAGATAAGGTTCAATGAAATCTCCTTCCTTAAAGGCTCAAGTATTAGGAAACAAAATCAGGAGACAAACACTATATCTTTGTCCTGAAAACTTGAAGATGTCCAAGGTAGTTGAAGCGAAGAGTCAAAGTATCTCTGCTGCTTAATTGGGCTGTAGCTGGGTGGCTTTGTTGTTTGGGGCATGATAATCATGAAGTCAGCATCAGAGATTTCATCCCAATGCAAGCCAGGTATTTTCTTTTTCCTCTATTGTTACGAAATTTGACTTAGATCAAGCCTGCCACCGCATATTCAGGTCTTTGGGCCATGTGAGGACTAGGACAAATCAAGCAGTGATTGTTGGATAATAACTCAACACATATATTCTACTGATAATACCTCAGTACTATGTACATGTTAGTATAGCAAGTTTATTTACTACTTTTTTTAATAAACTTGTTAGTTCATTGGTAGAAAGAACTTTGGGAGAGGAAAGAGCTCTGCACCTGCAAGTATCAGAGTTGTTCAGAGACACAGAGAAATTAGGAAAATTGCCCACGGTCACACAGCCACTAGATAACAGAAGGAGGCCTTGAACCTAAGCGGTCCAGAGTTGGAGGCAGCTCTCTATTCACTCCATTGCTTCTCAGACTTCATTTATAGATTAAACGATTTATCAGGTACTACTCAGGATTGGCAACTACAAATGATCAGTTACATATCAACCAAGTCAGCTTCATTAAAAAGAACTGTCAGAAACAAATGGAAACCACCTAACCCCTGTAGCTTGTCATGGTTGTTACAGCGGAGTCAAAAAACTGAGTAGTTAAATCCAGACAATGATTTACGTAAGCAATACATGCAGTTGCAGAAACAGACTGGTTCCAAGGAGCGCCAAGGACCAAGCTGGTTTCTGCAACTGGACAACTGCTAAATAAACTGCTGTCCAGATGCAACTACTCTGTTTCTTTATTCTGCCATAACATGGTACAACTGCACTAATTAAGTTTCTCTGATATGTACATGTTTTAAGTCTTCTGATTTCTATAACTTCTTTAAAAAAATAGCACCTATGTCAGATCCATCCTGCTCCCAGTCAAAATGACACATAAGTTCTAAAAGTACTTTTCCAACTCTAAGAATAACGGGCAAACTCCAGAGCAGAATTCTTAACCCCAAGGTTAAGTCTGTGAACTTGTTTGTTTTGGGTTTTTTTTTTTAATACTGTGATAACTGTATTTCAACATAATTGTTTTCCCTTGTAATCCTATGTATTTTACTTCATGCACTTAAAAACATTATTCAGAGGATGGCTTATATAGGCTGTAGATTGCCAATGAGATCAATGGCACAAAAAAAAATTTAAAACCTTTGCTCTACAGTTTACATTCTTTTTTCAAATAACAGTTTTTCCATGTTGCAATTCCTTTCACTTTATATACTATACACTGAAACTTCAGTATTTTCTAAAATTGTTTTTAAAAAGGTACTTTTTAATATACCCATTTTTACAGTTTAATTTCAATCCTCACATTAACTGGCTTTTTATTAACTTTCCTTATATACCAATTTGACACTTCATCAATCTTAAAATCTTAAATGAAAAAAATTCATAATGGAGATGCAGTTTTCAAAAGCAGTCTTCCTACTATGCTCTTAAGTAAAAGGAAGTGAATGCCTTTGGGCTCAGATCAAACACACAAAAAACACAGAAGGTGTTTAGTAGTTTTAAAAAGTACTTTCATAATGTTCTCTGAACTGCAAAACAAAATGAGAATTTAAAGGCTGAATTCCAACTTTTCTATGACAAATAGCTATGAAAAAATACTATGTATCTCACTTTTAGTTGACAATCTTTTTTTTTACATTTTTACATTGTTTTTATATTTTATATGTTTAATGTAAAGTACAATGTATTGTAAACATGTAAATGTAAACATATTTTACATTGTTATGAACTATTTTTCATCACCTTTTGAGTTAATCTCATATTGTGACATACTTTTTTCTACAGTTGTAGAAATATAGACTTGCTCAAAGATATACAGTAAAATCAGCACCAGAGTTGAATTGCTAAGCCTTTGTTTAGAATAGCTATTCGCACAAAGTCTGTGAAGGCATCAACTGGATAGATCTTCCCCTTTTTATAATCAATGGACCCTTTTCCCTCATTTCCCCAAAGTCAATATATCTCTACATCTTTCACAGAATTTTGAGTCCCAAAAGTCTTTTCTTCTGTTCACTTACTCACAAATAACTGTAAGCTTTTATTTTTCTGTGTCTGATTTTTATATGCGCTAGGGAAAATACCCAGGGATTCCCCTCCCCCCCAAAAAAAACTATTTTGAAAAAAATGCAAACCTATCGAATTCCCTATTTTAATATCATATTACCTTTTGTATTATAATTTCATTCCCCATGAAAGTATCTTTAAATATGTTACCTGCTGAAATAAACCTTCTCAGTGATCTAATCTCTCCCTCAAAGTCACCACCCCATTCCAAGGTGCCCACCTCTCTTGCCTCTCCTTCCAAGCCAAACTCCAATACGGTTAAACATATAGATGTAATTAACATACTCTCACATACATGAATTCATATATAATTGAGTGCACAAACATAAGAGTTTACCATGATTTTTATTGGAGAAACTGTTAAATGGACAAAAATGGGTGTTTTCCCATTATTTTATAAGGTAAATAACACTGTTTTTAAATCACAACACACCATGCATATGTAAGTTATTATTATTCTATTATATTTTAATGTTAAAGTGATTTAGAACATTAGGGGTTGGTATTTTTAAATTATAACTAAATATTTAGTCTGGTTGTTTATAATAAAAGCCATAAGGTTATCTTTCAAAGAACCTTCACATTACAACTTTCAGTGAGGAGAGAACTCAAAACTATTTGGCCAAATAAAGGGGAAATTAGTCAAATACAACTAAAATGATAAAAGTTTAATTAAATTTATAGAACAAGAGATAAGCTGACATATGGGGAAGAGTTTCATTCAGCACCCTAAGTTTATATTGGGTGGACAAAGCAGAACTTCTGGAATACCTTTCCTTATTCAGTTACTTAAAGACTAATGAGGGGGAGGGTTGATTTGCTTCATTCATAAAAATATCTATTTGACAAAACATTCTTTACACTAGAGTAAGAGCTACTTGTTCCCACGTGTTCTAAAGGTGACTTGATGGCTAATTCTATTTCAAGGACTCCTTTCTGACATCCTACAATTTTTACAAGTGCTCTTTTTAATTGTTAAATGTACACTTTCTCTTCTGATATTATATTGTCCATGCACCCAGGATTTCTTTTCCTTCAAAATATTTCCTGAACACTCTTTCCCAAATTTCCTACTATGGCTTCTTTCACATAGAAAAAGACTATACCTTACACCTAGATATGATTTCATCCCCTAAGAGTTCCCCAAAAAATCTGAAAAAATCCGGATACAATCTCTTTCATAAAAAGATAAAATTTCAAAATTAACAGTAGAAGCACAGGATCAAGTGGAAGATCATGTTATGATTTAGTCTATTTACATACTTGCTTGCAAAAACCCCAGGACCTCTGGACATAGCCACCAAATAAGGACATAATTCCTTTCCATTCCACCACATGTTTTATTTTTATGATTATTCTTCTTTAATCTACAGTGCTGGCATAACTATCCTGGAAAAATAGTGTTTTTAAAAAATTAAACTACCCTAGATTTCAAAGTTTCTTTTTTAAAAAAACATTTACTGTTTAAGACATGTTACAAGGTTTGGGTGACTATGATACAATTTGCATTGGTTCTGGTTTCTGTAGCATGTTAATGGGACCACAGGATAATGAAGAATATTAAATTACTCTAATCCAACAAAAATTTTTTCAGTGCCTCCTATGTGTAAGGTATTTTGCTCAGTGCTAGACATACAGCACTTGAGATTAAAGGCAAATAAAAAATATAGTCCCTACCCTTTAGAAGCTCACATTTTACTTGGGGGAGGAGGAAAAGAAGGTATAACATGCGAATAATAAACAGTATAAATATATACTAATTTATACATGTGGGTATGTACGTACGTATGTATGTATGCGTATGTATGCGTGTGTATGCGTGTGTATGCGTGTGTGTGTGCGTGTATGTGTGTGTGTGTGTGTGTGTGTGTGTGTGTGTGTGTGTTTAAAAACATCAAGGGAGATGTGTGCACTGAAGGCAGCTGCTTGTCCTCTAGCCTCAGATCCCTTCCTCATTGCCTCTGTTTGCTGACACCTCCTGGGATCACTTCCCTTCTGACGTGCTGTCCTATGGTTCACTGTCATTCTGAGACTCTTCTATCGCTCATTTGCTCCTACTCATCCACATGGGCAGTTTTCTCATCCCTGCATGTACCAGCTCTCCATCTGCAATTCTACACTGTCTTCTTCCTGACTCAGGAGGAACTTTAGCCCCTTTCTATGAGGCCCAGTCCCTGGTGCTGTTCTAATATTCTCTTGGATTCTTTGATTATTTCTAATCTTTGTATATGCTAATTTGTTAGAAAGGTTCTTATAAGACAACTTTATAAAACAAAATTGCAAACTGTTTTTGCATCTGTAAATGTAATATTTTTTCATACTAACGATCTCTTCCAACTTCCCCAAAGCAAAAATTAATGGTAAAGATCTTGTTGATTATTTTATTAACAGTAATCACTGTATTTTGAATGCAGTAAACTTATGCTCAGGAAAAGAGAATTAATGAAAATTTGTTTAGAATCCAGAAGAGAGTATTCCTCTTTGGTTGTATTTATAGCACAAATGGAATAAGACAATTTTTAAACTATGTGCAAAAGAAAAGCTGGAGAAAGAAACAATTTCAAACACATGCAAAAGAGAAACGTATCTTATAATCCAGAGGAAGACAGATCAGAAACAAAACTTTTCCTTGGGTGAATAACCAAATGATCAATTGCACATAAATAGTAAAATAAAATTACTTAAGGGTAATACCTGATGAAATAATTCCATGTCTATTTCAGCTTCTGACTTCCAAGAGTTTTCATCTGATTGAAATAAAAAGGAAAATGTGTTAAAAAATATTAAACATGTCATTCTCTAGCAATCACGGAACTTATGAAAGCCCAAGTTAAATAAATAATAAAAATCTCAGTGAGAATTCCCTCCTGCATATTCAAGCTAATATGGTTTCTACTTACCAGAAACATTCTCTTGGAAGATAACTTTAGTTCCTTTCAGAAAATTTTTGCCAATCAGAAAGACTTCTTCCTCTCCTTTTACTGAACAACTGTGAAGGCTTTTCTTTAGGATTTCTGGTACTCCTGCTGGCTGAGCTGTAAATGAACAAGTACTAAATATTAAACAGCACCACCACTTCTCCTCCTCAATACCCTAGCCAGCACAACTGACTCTCCATGGTTCAGTCTCTAGACCGTCCGTCCATGTCCTTCTTCTTGTTGCCTGCGTTTGTTTGTACCTTCATCAGCCCACAGGGAAAAGCGGGCAACAAGAAGTAAGATTCAAAGTCAGCCATTCAGGCAGCCAACAAGTCTTCATTATGTATCTAGGAAGAGATGTGAAGAGACAAAAGTGACATGCTCCTAGCCTTCAAGGCACTTAACTTTTAATGAGGAAGACAACCTACGTATAACACAGTGAAAGTAAACAAAAGGATGCTGGAGAGGGCTCTGTTTGTTTTTAGTGGGATGGGGGAAGAACTAGGTCTAGGAGGATGGGGAATGGTTTCATGTAGGGGTGGTGCTTGGGTTGAATTCTCACAAAAACCAGGGATGGCAGAGGTAGAAGGACAGAGTGCACTCCAGGTCAGGGTGACAGCCAGTGCAAAGTTATGGAATTGGGAGACAGAATGCCACCTATAACACCAGTTTAGCTGAATTTTTGAGTCTAGAAAGTTGAGTTGGGACCAAGACTATAAAGGACTTTAAATGCCAAAATAAGAGTTAATATTTTATCCTCGAGGCAACAGGGAGCCACCGGAACCCAGTAATAAAACAATAGTAATACATGATCTCATTTGATTCTCACAACAATCCTGTGAGGTAAGTGCTGTCCTTACCATTTTACAGATAAAGAACTGAGCCTTAGAGAAATTAAGTGACTTGGGGCAGCTAGATGGTACAACAGATAGAACATTGTATCTGAACTCAGGAAGACCTGAGTTCAAACCTCAGATACCAGATGTGTGATCCTGGCCAAGTCACTTAATCTCTATGTGCCTCAGTTTTCTCACCCATAAAATGGAGATAACAGCACCTCTCGCCCAGTGTTGTTGTAAGGATCAAATGAAATAACAATGTTAAAATACTAAACACAGTTCCTGGCATACAGTAGCTGTTATATAAATGTTGACTATTATAATCATGATTAAGTGACACACCCAGGATCACACAGCTAGTATGCATCTGAAGAGGTTTCAAATTCAAGTCTTCTGAACTCCAAGTCCACTGCTCTAGCCCCTATGCTACTACTGCCTCCCTTTAGTTTACTGTCAGATTGGCGTTTCATTAATATTAAACTTGAGGGAGAGAGGAGAGAAGGGAGGCAGGGATACCAAGCAGAAGACTATTAGAACAGTCTAGACAAGACATAGTAAAGGTCTGAACTAGGACAGTGGCTGTGAGAGTAGAGAGGTGACACACCTGAGATGTTGTGGAGGCAGAATTCATGAAACTGGGCAACTGATTCGATAAATGAGGTGAGGAAGAGGAGTCAGCAATGACACCTAAGTTGCAGAACTGGGGGACTAAAAAGGGGTGAAAGAACTGGGGAAATTCAGATGAGTCAGTAAGTATTTATTAAGCACCAACTCTGTGCCCGACAGTGTGCTCTGCTATATGCCAGGGAAACAAAGGAAAACAAGACAGTCCCTGCCCTCAAGGGGGTTCACAAAAACAGGGATATATAACTCACAAATTATGTACTGAAAAATGAGGAAATAATTAATGGAGGGAAGATGCTATTATTAAGAGGGGTTAGGGAAGGCTTCTGGAGAAGGCAGGGCTTTAACTGGGACTTGAAGGAAGCCAGGGAAGGCAGAAGCCAGAGGTGAGGAGGGAGAGAATTCTAGGCATGGGACAGATTCAGAGAAAATGCCCAGCACTGAGAGATGGACTGTCTTGCTTGTGAAACAGCCATTCAGGAGGCCAGTACCACTGGATCACAGAGTATCATGGTGGAGGTGTAAGGTCTAAGAAGACTGTAAGAGAGGGCTCGCTGGATTATAAAGGGTTCTGAATGCCAAAACAGAGCATTTTTGTATTAGATGATGCTGGAGATGACAGGGAGTCAGAGCAATTTACCGAGTAGAGGACTGATGCAATTCTCTTCATCCTCAACTCTGCCTAAGAACTTCCAGGCTTCCTCTAAGTTCCAACTAAAATCCTGTCAAAGTTCTGGTGCCTTCTCTCTGTTAGTTTTTCATATTCATCCTACATATACCTTGCTTTGTATATATTTATTTGCATGTTGTCTCCTCTATCAGACTGTAAGTTCCCTGAAGGCAGAAAAAGTCCTCTTTTTGTATCCCATCCATCAGCACAGTGCCTGGCAAAAATGCTTATTGCCTAGTTGAAAAGCATAAGAACTGGTTTCCTGAGTCCTCCAGGAAAATTCTCTTTAGTCTTGATCTGTGATTATTTTGGTATTGAGAACTCCACATGAGACAACTCTCTCTGCAGATATAGATCAACAATACTGCTAATAACTCATAGCCCTAGAGGAGTGGAAGGGAGAGTTGGAAGGAACCTCTGAAAGGTTAATCAACAGAGGCCTTGGAATCAAGATCTTCCTCACCCAGAGGCAAGCCTAGAATACAAAACACTACTTGGCCTCTCACCATGAAGACGCAGTGGGCAAAAATAAAAATATAAGTTTGCTATTTTCAAGAATAAAAGCGATCCCTACTGAAGTTAGCCATGTGCTGGAAACAGAGACACTTAAGTACCTATAGTTAATGAACTGATAATAATTTGCAGATAACATAATTCCTTTATAAGTAAATACTTCAAAACTTCTTAAAAGTACTCAGGGTTCTTCTTAATATTATTATCATTAATAATAACAATAAATAGTATTATTTATTATTTTATACTGTCATTAATATCATTAATATTGGTGATAATATATTAGAATATTATATATGATGATATATAATATATTAATAATTAGAATTATTACCAACAATAACAATAAAAGGGTTCTTCTTAAAACATTGATGTGTTTAGCAAACCTTTTTATTGTAAAGGGAAAATTAGCATAGTCTTCACCTATTATCACAAATTCTCATTACATTTTTACCACATTTTTAGTATAAAACAAATGAGTTTCTATATTTTCTTGTTATTTATTGATGCATACTTAATTTTCTTCCACTTGTGATCTTGGGTTCAGCTATGACTGTGAAGTAAAACTTTGGCAAATCCAATCAGCCTAGGAAGGCTTTTCTTACATGCCCAGAAAGAAATGGTATAAATAAGATTCTTATCACCTCTCAGGTAATCACTAGGGAGTGAATTTTTTGGCCACAGTAACTCAGTAAATTGTATACTAATGAAAGATCATGATCTACATTTATAGAGTATTTACTTTCATGAAAATGGCTTGTAGTCTACTTAATTTTATCTTTGCTATAATACATTTACTAATATAATACATTTACACAATTCAATAGTTATCCTAACTAAATATTAAAATTATCACTGAGACACTTTAAATGATTTCTGTGTGCAAGTAAGGAGCTGTGGACAAATACATCTGTATGTACTGCATATACTGAAATACTGGTCAAAACATACCCAAAGACAGGGATGACTAGATCATCACGTAAGTTTCAGGTTCATTTGAGCAGCAGATACTTTTGGATCCCTAGACTGGTTTTAGAAAGGTGTGCACGTTCAAGAAACAAAGGCAAATATTTTAAGAGGAAAATCAAAAGGAGAGGTGTAAACCCATACGAACAGGTTTGATTAACGGTGAAGTAAATGAACTCTTCCCTTCCCCCACTTTTAAATCTTATGTAAAATTCCACTTCACTAATGACACTAAAACTTCCCCCATTATCTTTTCTTTCCTATCTCATTATCTTTTCCTCTAACGCTCTGAAAGCAAAAGGCCACCGAATGAGGCCCTTCAGAGGGCACAGTAAGCCTTCATGTTTACATTTACTACGCACAAAGAACTGGGCTGTGACTATTCAGAAATAATACAGCTTGTGAGCTACGGAAAGCTCTGGTCTGCTTAAGCTTAATGGTATCCAAAAGGAACAGTTCTGAACTGAACAGATCTAACAGACTCTATCATTTGGTTATCAATTACATAGATTTCAATTCATAAACCAGTAGAGGGGGAAAGTGACTACACTAAAAAGTAAAATGAAATTTAAAAATACTATCACTTTGTTGTTATGTAAACAACCTTCAAATATCCATTTTCTTTGATCGATTCCAAAGAATTCTTAATAATTCTTACTAAGAAGTTAAAACTTTCCAACAAAAAAAATACTAAAAACTTCTGGGGACTGAAAAATGAATTGCTAAACCTTTCTGCTTGAGAAATAAGTATACAAGATTGTACAAATTCAGTGAAATAAACAGAAATCAAAAGTTAAACACTTGGTTTAATAATTCATTACTTTCAACATGACAGTATTACAATAACTACCCTATAAAATAAATATTTGGCAGAAAAATTTTAGTGGAAAAATATTAATACATGGGTAACTGAAGCTTTTCTAATCTGTCTGGCTGAATGGAGCAAAATTCATCATGATTCTCTTAGGTTATGTTACATCTTAATTAATCATGACATATACTGCTTATGTATCAAAACTTAATCAGAGAGAACTGACTTAATTTCTGAGCTTTGTCTCCTTTTTATAAACATGAGAAGTTAAGGGATTTTTAGAGTAAAGTGTCAGATATAATCAAGTCAAACCAGTATGCTTCATTCTGGGAGAAAGACACATTTTCAGACATTTCTAGGCAACAGTACAATAACAATAACAATAAAAAAAGATACGAGCAAGATACAGTGTAACCCAAGGAAAGAAAGGTAGGAAGAGTGGTTATAGGTGGGGAAAGTACTATTTAATATTCTTGGACCAGACCTCTGATTTCATCGGCCTAAGGACCTCCCATAAGAACACTATCTACCAATACAAGTCAGTACTTGCTCAGCATGTTAAAATCTTACAGAGTTGCTCAGAGGAGTGAGAGGTCAAGGAACTTGCCTTGGGTCACAGAATCTTCATAGGGTGTCAAGGTCAGCTCTCTATCCACTATAGTAGTGGAGTCAAATAGAAATGGAGGCTTCTAACCTGTACACAAGGATCCTTGTAAACTGCATACTGAATCAGGAAGCTACATATTAATATTATTTGCATTTTATTGTATTTGCATTTACTTTGTGACATATTTCCCAATGACATTTTAATCTGGTTTGGGCTGCATATAAGATCAATCAATCAACAAGCATTTATTAAGCACCTACTATGTGTTAGATACTGTGCTAAGTAATGAGGATATAAATGCAATGAATCAATCGACAAGTTTTTATTAAGCACCTGTAATATGCTTAATAAATCATTTCATAATTTTCTAGTAATATTATAGGATAACTAAAAGTGATATTTAAACACATACAAATACTCTGGGGAATTCCAAGCATGAAAAATAAAAAGGAAAGATCCTTTCATTTCCCTTGAAGTGATAAGTCACTTATAATCCTGCTTAAAAGATCAGAAAGGCTCTGAGCCATCACCAAAGGGCAGAAATTTTTAAAACTGCCATAAGTAGCAGCAAAAATACTGGCAACATGCCTTCTTTCCAAAGGACAAATGGTTTTAGATGGAACATCAAATGCCTGTTTCCTCCCCCTCCCTTCTGCTTTCCTCACCTTCGGCCCTCATTTCCTCACTGCCTCCCTCCCATCTTCCTGTTTCCCTCCATCTTCCTGTCCACTTCTAACCCAACCCTGCCTACTTCCTCCTCACTCTCATTGTATTTTATCACCCTTCTCAAAAATGCTGCATTCATGTAAAACATATTCCATAAAGAACATATTAATACAAACATTTTTAGATAATAAAATGTCACCTGTGCTTTGGTTTATGTTTCATTAGGTGCATCTACATCTATGATATTTTTCTCCAAGCTTAAGTTCCTTGTTGTAAATATTACACCTTTCTGATTGTCTTTATGCCATTGTACCCACTAAAAAACAACTGCATTAGGGCAGTACCGCTAAAGGTTCTGTGAATTGTGTACTTCTTTTGGTGAAACTGGAGAAGATAATGCCCTTTTGAAAACTATTACCGAATATCATTAAGTTCTCAAAGGTCTGACTAATGGATAAACTGATCTTAAAGTGTTTCTTGAAACTCTTTAGAAGTATTAACTAATCTGATTAAAAATAAACCAATTCCTTCTAAACAGGTATGGAACAGGTAGAATGTTGAGCAATAAAGATCTGAAGTGCTGTCGTTTGCATTCAATCATTCAGAAGAAAAACTCTCTAATTAAAGACAGAATAAAATTATGAATATTTAATACGCTTAAAAAAAACTATAATCATTAGACAATTCATGGCTTCTTATCTTCAAAGTCCTGTGCTAACTGCTTTACAAATATCATCTCATTTGATTCTATCAACAACCTTAGAAGGTGGGTACTATTATTGCTCCTATTTTACAGTTGAGGAATCTGAGGCAGATAAAGTTTAAAGTGACTTGCCCAGAGTAGCATAGCCAGTAAGTGTCTAAGGTTGGATTTGAACCCAGGTCTTCCTGATAACAGGAACAATACTCTATCCATTGTATCACCTCATTAGAATTTTGACTCTTTGAGGGTGACAGCTGCTTTTGTCTTGCCTTTAAAAATCTCTCTAGTGCTTAGCACCGTGCCTAGTATATAGTAAATACTAAATAACATCATACTGATTGGTTCACATCCCATTCTATCCACCTGTTTGCTATCTGCCCTGACATGCAGCCTTGTCCTTCTGTTCCCTAACATTGGGAACATGTCATTTAGCTGTCCGATGGTTCCATGTACCATTCTATCCACTTCCCAGACCAGAACTAACACTAGGAGCTACACTCCTCTTAGGTGTGTTATCTTCCTCTATTGGAATATAAGCTCCTTGAAGGCAGACACTCTCATGTTTGTAGTTATATTCCCAGTACTTGGCTCAATGCCTGACACACAGTTGATGCTTAATAAATTCTTTTATTTCTCCATTCATAATCGAAACTTAAAATTTAGATTTAAATACTAAATACCAAATACTAAATACTAAATTCCAAAATGTTCAGGAATCAGGTATTTTCTTTCTATAGCCTTCATTTACTCTCCCTTAACCAGTTTCATTCACACAAAATCTTGCCTTTATATTCATCTGAATCCAAGAGAAAACTTAACTTACTACTAAATGTCATACCTGTTTTATATTCCAGTCTGGATGAACAATAACTAATTCCTCAGCCTGTTCATACATATTAACATTATAAGCAAAAAAAATCAAAATACTGAAAGATAATATGGAATAGTGGAAAGAATAGTGATCAAGTAGTTGGAAAACTCTAGGTTCTTCTACTTATTTTGTGACCCTGGAAAAGATATAGTCATGTCTGAACTTCACTCTCTGAGATCATTTACAATTCTAAAATTCTGTGTTTCTCTCACAATAATAAAACAAAATAGTTATATATTTACAAATTTTTAAGTAACATGTATTTTAAAAATCTATGTAGTTGAAAAGGTATAATTAGGTAAAAATTCAGTAAAATGACAATATGAAACACATCTTCTATAGAGAAATGTCATTAGGCTTTTATTATTTATTTTTACAACTACTACAAATGAGAAACTTCTATAGGTATGACCACTATGTTTTAAAATGTAATTATAGTTCTGGCAGTTTTTCTTTCCAGAAGTATTTTTATATATACACACACACATATGTGCAATTTTTTGATAATCTTTTTTTAAGAAAAAAAGATAGGATTGAGTTTTAAAAATAAGATAATCAGAAAAAAGTCTATATGCTATATCTTAGATTTGCAAATATAAAATAAAAAATTTTGTATGGGATATACCTAGAGAAATACCTTCATTAATCTGAATCCTTACTAAATTCATGAAAGCTACAGTGATGTGCAACTTACTTGGCACAAGGAATAATTTTGATATGGCTTCATTTTATGACAACAATGTTTATGGTCATGTTGTATATTTCTAATGATGTTAGGCTGACTCTTAATGTCCAACCTTGACCAGATGAATACAGTTTGACTTGGATAGTCCGTTTCTAATTAGCTGTCTGTCACATGAGTGCTGGGTTTTGTGTGTTTCATTGTTTTTATTTGCTAATTCTGTTATTTGGAAGAATGGAGAATATTACCCTTTGGGAATATGCAAACATTTTAACTCTTATTAAGTGAACTTCAATGACAGATATTGGGGTAGTTGCTGGTTTGAGGATGTTCAATGGTTAAAGGATCACTACATGAATCAGGGTCAATTTCAAGGAAGTCAAAGGACAGTGTGACCAAAAAGGAAAAACAACTTCCCAAACTGACAAACTATTGCTGTGAAATTGCCTGATTAATCTTTCAAAAACAAAGGATCCCTTTAGAGGAACTGAGAAGTCAGAGGGATTGTTAATGACTTCTCTATAGTGTGGTATACATTTCCTGAAGTGGGAAAAACAGTGAAAATACCAGTAAGTGTAGCTACTGCAATTCACAATGAAATGAAGAGCCTAGAAAAAAAATTAGTTTTATAGCGTCTCATCTAATAAAATTAACTAATGATGTAGCATATGACAGGGATAAGTAATCAGTAAAAATGGATGTTTCCTCATTTTATGCAGAACATTTACTTTTACTTTATTCTAAGAAAATTTAGCTACAGTTTTTAGAAGCCTTGAACATTTGTATAATTTTAAAGCTAGAATTCAATCACTTGCAACTTAGTTATGCGACTCTGTGATTCAGTTAGAATGCAATAAAAATAAAAACCAGTGTTCCCAGGTATAGAATATCTTTATATTTACATACTATAGAGATAGCTGTATATAGTATATATAATATAGCCACTTACTACACAGAATTGGAGAGGAGGGTGTTTGTAGTGTTAAAGTTGAGCCATCTTTCCGTGTGATGTTAACTCGAAAAACCAATCTGGCCCGAGTGCTTTTTTTCTTGGAACCAGCAATTCCTATTCTAGCTTCAACATCTGCATTTCTGAGTTTCAAAATCCCTACACAGTCCACCCTAAGGAAGAGAAAAAGATGGCATTATTTATATTTACTGGTATGTGGCACCCAATGAAAATAATTTCCATAAATTCACACTTACAAATTTCCATATTAAAAATCAAACCTGAATATAGAATAGCAGTCTTGTTTGAGACAATGGGCTACTAACTACATCTCTTTAGCAGGAAGAGAATGAATAGAATTATACATAGTAAGATTTCTTTTTATATAAAAAAATTATAAAATACACAAAGCCAAAATTAATGTCTACAAAGTAACCAAATAACTCTAAGTTCTTTAATGTTTATTTGTAAAGAAAAGGACTTGGTAATTAATTTTATATTGTTACAGAAACATGAGTTATCTCAAACAATGATTTTGTGTTATTTTTTAGTTCTTTATACTTGCTTCTGCATACCATCATTATTAACAGAGGAAACAATAAATGGAAAGAATGCAAAATACAAAACACCATTTTAAAGCCAGAATATCAATATTGATTTAGGAAAAAGATTTCTCCTTTAAAACTTTTTCACAGTATAACTTGGCATCTCATTTTGTATTTAATTCTTATAAGCTGAGCTAGTGAGCCTGCTATATTTTTTATTTTTAAAAAATCATAAGGGTATTATGAAAATGACCGAGTGTTTTATCAGAAATTCTATGCATCCTCACTGTACTTTGTGCCCAGAGAAAGATCAGAACTGAATAGAAAACTTGATATTCAAACATAAGATTCAAGAGAAAGGTAAATATGAAAAATTAATCATAATGCTGTTAAAATGTTTACATTCCTATATGGAAAGATCATACATGTAACAGCTAAGAACTTTATCGGTATTAGAGCAGTTAAAAGAAGGTTGACAGAAGGTATGGAAATAAGTCGATATGTTGCAATGATCTCCAAAAAAAATGAAGGGGTGAGAAAAGAGGATGCACTGGGAAAAGGGAGAAGGTAGAGGTAGAATGGGAAAAAATTTTCTCATATAAAAGAGGTGTACAAAGAAGAGCTTTTACTGTGGAGAGGAAAATGGAGGAAGGGGAGTGGGAAATGTTTGAAGTTCACTCTCATTGAAATTGGTTCAGAGGGAAGTGTGTATATGTGTGTGTGTGTGTGTGTGTGTGTGTGTGTGTGTGTGTGTGTATAAACACACACAGAGTTTTATCTCTCTCTCTCCCTCTACCCCCAGTTGTGTGTAAAAATGTAACTTATTCAATAGGGAAATAGAAAGGGAAAAAGATAAGAGAAAGGGGGAGGAGTGATAAAATGGAGGACAGATTAAGGGAGGCAGTGGTTAGAAGCAAAATAGACTCTTGAGGAGTGACAGGATAAAAAGAGAACAAGAAGAAAAGTGAAAATGGGATAAAGGGAAAAATATAGATACTAATCATAACTGTGAAAGTGAATAGGATGAGCTCACTCATAAAATGGAAGAGGAGAGCAAAATGGATTACAAACCAGAATCCAACAATACTCTGTTTACAAGAGACACATTTGAAACAGAAAGACATGCACAGAATTAAAATAAAGAGTTAGGAACAAAATCTAAAATACTTCAGATAAATTTAAAAAAGGCAAGGGTAGCAATCATGACCTCAGACAAAACAAAAGCAAAAATAGACCTAACTAAAAGACATAATCAGGGAAACTATGTTTTGCTAAAAGGTACTATGGACAATAAAGTAATATTTTAAAATTTTATAACAAGTTTCTCTAATAAAGGCCTCATTTCTCAAATACATACTGAGTATAAAACTGAGTCAAAGTTATAAAAATAAGAGCAACTGATAATTTAAAGGATTAAATTAAAAGGATTAAAAATCGAAGGATTAAAAAGGTAGTTTTCAGAAGAAAAAATCAAAGGTATTACTAGTTACATTAAAAATGTTCTAAATTCCTACTGATTAGAGAAAGGCAAATTAAAACAATTTGAAGGTATCATTTTGCACCTATCAGAAGGAAAAATAAGTATGTTAATGAACTAGTGGTAGAGTAGTGAACTGGTCTAGTCATTCAGGAGAACAGTTTGGAACTAGACCCAAAAGGCTATAAAATTATGCATACCCTTCAACTCAGCAATAATGCTACTAGATCTGCATGCCAAAGAGACAAAAGAAAAAGGAAAATGACCTGTATGTACAAAAATACTTGTAAAAGTTCTTTTTGTGGTGGTAAAGGATTAGAAATCTACAGGATGTTCATCAGTTGGGGGAATGGCTAAAGAAGCTATAATAGATGATTATGATAGACTACTGTCTGTGCTGTGGGAAATAACAAGGGGGGTAGTTTCAGAAAAATATGGCAAAACCTATATAAACTGATGCCAAGTGAAGTGAGAAGAAATGAAACATCACTGTGCACAGTAAAAGCAACGTTGTCATGATGATCAACTGTGAAAGACTTAACTACTCTGATCAATACAACTGGTCTAAGACAATTCCAAAGGATTTATAATAAAAAAATATTATCCTCTAGAGAGAGAACTGATGAACTCTTAGTGCAAACTGAAACACAGTTTTCTCCTTTTATTTTCTTGTCTTTTTTTTTTTAAATATGCCTAATACAGAAAAATGTTTTGAATATTTTCAATGTGTTATGTTTCAAATAAAATAGAATATAGAGGTTAGGCATAAAACCTAGCAAGCAAGCATAAAGTATGATATTTTAAAATCCAATAGAAAGTTACATAAGGAAAGGTTGATGACTTTAATCTATTACAATCTATATTACTTTTGCTACTTTACATTTGTAAATAAAGTAAATAAAGCAATACAATAAAATGCTTAAAATCACGTTTCAAAAATTCCAAAAGGCCAAAAATTAACATTTTTCCTATTCCACTACCCAAATGATTATAAAGAAGGAAAAAAATTCTTATTACTTACGCCAGTGTCATGTTGTTGCTAGGGTCAAGGCCAACTTCTATAACTGTAGTGCCTTCAATATCAACTTCTTTGCAAGGAGTTGTATTTCTACCAGTTACTCTGCAGGCCTGATAAAACCCATGAGGTTTCACTCGACCAGAGTCATTACCCACAAATACTTGTAACACTACAGGCTCGTTGTGTCCTTCCAGCTAGAATCAAATAGTAGAAAAAAGAAAGTTAATTGACCTTCAATAATTAAACTGCAAAATGAAATAGTTTTGAAAAAATAAAGTATGTAACTGAGATTCAAGGTAATAATGAAATCACCAAATTTTCAAAAAGTAAAAATTAAGAGATTAAAACAATTTCTCGAAAGAAAAAAATGTTCCAACTCAAAAACAAAGTCCTATTTAAATCATAAGATATTGATATATTATCTTATACTAAAAGAAAAAAATATTATATAAAAACATAAAATAATTATAATTAATATTATATATTTTATTAAAATAAAAATATTAGTATTAATACTAATAGAATAATTAAATTTCATTTATGTTTGGCTTTTAGAAGCTGAAGTATAATTTATGAGTATAAAAATAAAATGAAAACATCTTATCACATTATAACATAATAATTAGCATCAGTTCATTAAGGTCCATAAGAGCCAATTAGATTTACAGCAAAAATCTAGTCACTGACCAAAAAAATGTTATTTATTATAATCCTGGACAACTGTTTCATAAAAGCAATCACAAGAAGTGTTAGTAAAGGAAAGATCAAAACACATTCTATGGTGGCATCATCTTCTTTCATAAAGAACAGCATTCATGCAATTTTTAATGCATTTAGTCTTTATGGATTTGTTTCTTAACCAACGTGGCTATGTAAGTAATGAGGAAGGGTGAGAGGTTCTTTAGGTCAAAGCATTCATTCAAAGAAAATCTGACTGCTTAATCTCATAGACCCTATTTTCCAAAGCTTTAATCATTTCCATGGCTTTCCTCTTATTTCTCAATAATACTTCTAAAGTACAAAGTCAAGATTCTAAAAACAACAACTAATGTCAAGCACTGTATTTCACCACATAATCGTGTTGCCACCATATAATTGTTGCACCCTGTTCCTTCCTCCATCCCCAAATCCAAAAATTGGTTTATAACCTTTCATTGCACCATTGTGGCATGGTCTAATTCTATTTGTCACACCATTTAAAAGACAAACAGAGCAGCAATGTATTAATCAGTGGCCCATGGATATGCATCTATCTCACAAGCCTAGAATTCTCAGCATACACTCATTGTCAGTACATTTGTGAAAGCTGACCTGCATGGTTTGTTAGGAGCACTACAGTACTACTAGTAATTGTCATTCAACCCAATGAAGAGCTGTAGGCACAAGGGGAGCGGGCAGACAGGTGAAGCTACCATGAATAAGTCATGTGAAATGGTAAGACTTGCATGTTCCCAATTTTAACATATATTCATAAGTAATCCATGCATCCTAATCTTGCACTAAAGACAGTTTAGTAATAAATGATATGATTTTTAAGTTAATATCAGCACAATTAAAAAAAAAACTTGACATGATGGTCGCACTCCACTTTTTTAGAAACAAAGTTGGCATAAAATCTGCAATAATTATATGGTGAAATATAGTACAAAGTTTAGATAATTTTATTTCTCCACATGTTTTAATCCTCTTATAAAAAACATGATGCAAATCTACATTTTGTTTAACATAGAAGTCAAAACAAAAAAGTATATGGTTATGGTCCATTTCAACCTCTGTTTAATTTTCTGTTGTGCTTGGACTAAAAAAAGAGCTAGCAAAAATGTTGTCTTACTTAGAATGTTTTTGAATTCCTGAATCATGGCTTAAGATATAGAAATGGCAGGGTCTTGGTCAGGTATGGAAAACACCTAACAAATGTCTGTAATACTGTCTTTGTGTGGACTATTATGAATCTAATTTTAAAAGCTCCAAACTGAAAATATTGAGGGAAGGAGAAAAAACTGTCTATCTTCACCAAGCTAAAGCCATAGAGAATAGTTACAATATAAAAAAAAATTCAGTTGAGAGAAGATATAAGAAAAAAACTAGTAGTAAAATCCAGGGCCTGAAACATTACTATACAAGTACCCGAAGTTTAGGCTACAAACAAAACAATGGTGCAAAGAGATCGGGGAAATTAACTGAGATGAGACATATCTTGTTCAAAAGGAAAAGGATAGATAAAAGACAGAGGGAAAACATCATATATTAAGAAGTCATCTTTATTTGAGGATGTCAAGAGTCTAAAGTATAGTGGAAAATATTTTGGTGACATTCAATGGAGAGGGAAATTGAAGTCATTTTGACACTAATAATATACTATAGAACAGAGATGTCAAATATACTGCCTGTGGAACACAATCCCAAGTGTGACCTGAACCAAATTAAAATGTAATTGGGGAAATATTTAACAAATAGAAATATAATAGGATATAGATGTCAATATGTGGTTTTCTAAGTCAACGAGTGGCCTGCAGGTGTCCTTATATATAGGTTAGCTGCACTGATTTCTAGTTGAATTCAACATCACTGTTAGAGATCACCTGGACAGAAAGATGAAAAGAGATGAGGAGTTTGAGAAACAGACTGGCATACAAGATTCTAAAAATAACATGATATACTGATGACGGTGAACTTCAACTATCCAGACATCTGCTGGAGCTTTTTCCTCTGCCAAAAACAGAGAAACTAACTTATCTTAATGATAATTTACTCCTTCAGAAGGTAGAGAAACTAATAAGGGAAAAAAGTTTTATGGATCTAATTATCATTAATAGGCACTCTAGATTTTGGCAGTACAGCTTTCAAAGGAGTCAAAGAAAAAATAGATAGGACCCCATATACTAAAACTGGGGATGGAATGGCGCGGAGAAGTCAGCCCAGGAGAGAGGGGAAATTCTCAAGAATGAAACTGTTAGAACACAAGGGAAGTAATTCAAAGATGCAAGAAAATCAGAAATTCCCTTGAAGAGTCCAAGAACTAACTGATCAACTTAAATTTTTAACATATACAGAAGAGGGAGGAAAGGGTGGGTTAACAAAGGATGAATTTTTTTAAAAAAAACACAGCAGAGTACTTCTGAATCGTGTCAGGAGTGCTGGGAAAGAAAGGCAATGGCAACAAAATGGCTGCATGCCTGTGATCTTATTTTAAAAACACACAAGGAAAAATAAAAGGGCTGAAGAAGAGAGAAAACTGACATTTAGAGTGGATGGGATGGTGGAAATTGACCAGAAAGATGAACAAGACGCTTAATTTCCTTTTCCTTCCCTTTGTTATGCCAAGGCAAACTAAAAAAGACAGAACAAAAATGGCTAATAAGGAGATGACAGCCAAAATAAGTAAGGAGAATATCCATGTGGCTGCTTTTGATGAATTCAAGTCATATTGTCCACATGAAGGACATCTTCAAGCACTGAAAGAACCGGAGGACTTGACTGTTGAGTCATTAAAGATATCTGAAAAAAATGTGCATAACTGGAAAAGAGTCCAGAGCTCTACAGAAGGGGGAAATGTCTTGATTGTTTTTTAAAGGGAAAAGAATAGTCTGTAAAGTATAGGACAGTGAACTGGAATTTGACTCCTGGGAAAATTATAGAGTGTATTATTAAAGAGGTGGTCAGGGAACGTTTAGAAAAAGAAATGGTGATCACAAAGAATCAGGATGTCTTCAGCAAGAAAAGGTTCTGGCAGACAAAATTAACTTTTTTGAAAGAGCTTCTAAACCAGCAGATCAAAGGAATGCTTTATAGTTTATCCTGATTTAGCAAAGTGTTTGATAAAATACCATGCTATTCTTGTACAAAGGAGAGGTGTGGGTGAGGCAATAGTATAAGTAATGGACTTGGAACTGGATGAATGGCTAGATTCAACAAGTGATTTGATATCATTTTGGTAGAGCTCACTGTAGTGAAGATACTCAAAATATTTGTGTTTCATCATTTAGAATTTTTATCAGACATGAATAAAGACATAGATAGAGAATGTATATTTACCATATTTGAAAATACCATAAAACTGGGAGGGAATAACACACTAGATGACAATCAGGATTTAATACTGACAGGTTAGGAGTGGGGCACTGCGGCCTCAAGGCCACGTATGGCCTTCTAGGTCCTCAAGTAGCCCTTTGTCTGAATCTAAACTTCACAGAACAAATCTCTTTAATAAAAGGATCTGTTCTGTAAAACTTGGACTCAGTCAAAAAGCTGTACCCAAGAAACTAAAGGGCCACACATGGCCTCAAGGCCACAGGTTCCCCACCCTGGGTTAGATCATCAAGATTAATCTAATAAAATGAAATTTAATAATCTCATACATTGGTTAAATAAATTAACTTCACAAATAGAAGACTAGGAAAACATCTTTGCAGCTAATTTCTTTACTAAAGGTCTTATATCCAAGTTATATAGGGAACTGATTCAAACACATAAGAACAAGAGACATTTCCCATGGATAAATGGTTAAAACGATATGAAAAGGCAGTTCTGGAAAGAAGAGAGGCAATCTATTAACAATCACATGAAAAAAGTTCCAAATTACTAATAAGAGAAATGCACATTAAAAGCAATTTTGAGACTCTACTTCATTCTCATTAAATTGAAAAAGAAAATGACAACTGGATGGGCTATGGGAAAACAGAAACACTAATGAACCGTCAGTGGAGCTGGGAATTGGTCCAGTCCTTCTGAAAAGCAATTCAGAACAATACCCAAAAAGTCACTAAAATATATACACCTTTTGATCCAGTGATACCACTAAAGACATAAATCCGAAAGACATAAAAGAATGAGCTGGAAAAGACTCTTATATACAAAAATATTCATAGCAGCACTTTATGTTTGTAGTGGTTGTGATTCAAAAAATGAATAAACAAATCATAGTATATGAATGTAATGGAACACTATTGTGCCATAGGAAATGATAAAAGGAATAGTTTCAGGGAAACCTGGGAACATTTGTATAAACTGAACCAGAGCAATTTGTACAGTAACATCGTAAAAAGGAACAACTCTAAAAGACTTAAGAATCCTAATCAATGCCATGACCAACCGTGATTTCCAAAGCCCTAATGATAAAGGATGCTTAGAAAGAAATGACAGATTCATGACATAGAATGAGACACACATTTCTGTATGTGATCAATGTGTGAATTGGTTTAGACCATGTGAATGTATGAGAAGGAAGACTTCTATCATGATGGGAGACTTCTTGAGGGAAAAGGTAGTTCGCAATAGTGATGCCAAAGAAAAGAGTACCAACGAAACACTTTGAAAATGCAGGAGAGTGAACAGGAGGATTTCAGAGACATACGCAGAATGGCTTTCAAACTGATGTGTTGAGTTTGTTACGTTCTTTTTTTAAAGCTGTAACATAATGGATATTTGCATTTTCATATACATTCTTCTTTTTCTATTCTTTGTATATGGAAATGTTTGTCAAGTTCATAATAATAAAAAATTAATTTAAGGTAAGAGGGATATGGTGAGGGAGCACTTTGCCTAATAAAAGATCTGAAAGTTTTCAGTAGATTGCAAACTCAATATGATTAAGAGTCAGTTGACTCTTTGCTCAACATATGAGCAAATTTTGTGATATGGAATCCAAGATGTAATCTTGGGTTACAAGAGGCATGGCCTCTAAAAATAAAGATGCCACAATCTTGCTGTGCTTTGTTCTGGTTGTATCACGCATATCATATTAAGCCCAGTTCTAATCATTACATTTTAGTAAATTTTTGCTTTTTTTTTTTTTGGTATCCCCAGTACTTAACGGTGTCTGACACATAGTAAGTGCTTAATAAATGCAAGTTAATTCATACTGATAAACTAGATTGTCCAGAAAAAGGCAGTAAGGGTGATGAAGGGCCTCTAGTTCATGCCACGTGATGAATGGCTAACAAAATTGGAAATATCTGACTGGGAAAAGAGACTATTTGGGAAGACAAGGGGATTATATGAGGAACATAATAAGCCGTCTTCAACTATATGCAATGGTGTAAAGTGTGAGAGAGATTAGATTTGCCCTTTTTATCTCTGAAGTGTAGACCTAGGTATACCAAGTAGAAGTTAAAAAGGGCAAATTTAGGTTTGATATGAGGGAAAACCTCTTAACAATTAGAACATCCCCCAAATGAAATAGGCTGCCTTGGGAAGCAGTCAACTCCCCTTCACTGTAGGTCTTCTAGCAGAGGACAGATGACAACATATTGCATAGTGGGAATTCTTTCAGGCATGGACTGGATTTGATATTCATCAAAATTCCTTCCAATTTTCAAATTCTAGAAGCCAGGTTTGTCATCTCCTCCATCTTGCATCAAGGAAAAACTGCTCTTTATTGATCAATTTTTTAATTTTTCAATATGACTGAAAATATGGAAGTTATCTAGAAGTTTTATTTAAATGACTACGATTAGTCTTGTGCTGCACTGATTAAAAGAGGTAGTAGGTCTTTAAAATACTGGGCCAAAGGGACAGCAAGTTAAAGGTTAACCCAATCAAATGAAGCTTATCTAATGAAGTAGAGTTACCCTCCCTTTATCTACTCCTGTGTGCTACCAGTAAGATCAACAAATAAATCCACATTAAGATTCACTCTTAAAAATTTATCATCATCTCTGCTCTTCCTTTTTATTTGTGAACATAACTGACAATTCAATTTAAGACATTTATCAATATTGAAAAATGTAGTTTTGTTTCATGAAACAAAAATCAGTTTTATTTCTTAATATCAGTTCATCATCACTTCTTGACAACTCTTCTTTATCAGGAAAAGGAACTACGGAGATTCAGAAAGGGGAATATAAAAGAACCATAAAAATTTCCTTTTGTTTTAGATCTCTTTTCTAAGTTGTGTGCAGCTTGAATAACCTGAAGCTTTATATTAAGACAGTTTGTGTATTGTATTAACCAGCAGGAAACTGAAAAATAAAATTAAGGCTCCCAAGACCATTTTTCAAAAACTTATTATAATTAACAATTTGTTAAGTAAATTTTTAAAAGTCAATTCAATCCAACAGTGACTAATTAATGATCAACTATTTAAATCAAAAATATTGAATTAGTTTGGAAGGAAAACTTATTGTATCCCTATTTCACTAATGCCCCATCTTCTCTTTACTCCAAATTAAATATCTCTAACTTTTTCAATGGTTTCTCATATGGTACAGATTAAAAGCTCTTTACCATTCTTGTTCTCCCCTGGATACTCTTCAGTTTATTAATGTCATTTCCTAAAATGTAGCTCTTAATAAAACTATGGGAAAGATGATTACAGAGCTTCTGTCATGCAATTAGTGGCAACTTCTGTTAGTAGCAAGTCATGCTCCCATGAGTTTTGTGGAGATGATTCAATAATGAAGAGGTACTAGTTAGCATTTAAATATTTAAGGTGAATTTTCGTTGATTAAAAACAATGAAAAAATTATGTGATTAAACATGCAGCGACATCTTAGTGTATGCTCCAATAAAATACCTTCACTGTAGGAAACCCCTGCTGTGTCCTGTCTTTCACTGAACCGCGGCTGCCCTCCGTCAGGTACCTAGCTCTGTGCTGGGTCTCAGGCTGAACCACTATCTTCAATTCCTTTCCCTCACTTTTAACAGGATACTGTCCACACAACATAGGACTCTTCTTTGCTCCAGCTCCTTTCTGATTTTCCAGTGTTCTGAGAAATCAAAGCACAACATTGACAAAATGTCATAAAAGAATACTCAAGAAGGTCAAATGAGATTAAGGAAGAAAACAGAATACATGGGCAAGTCAAAGTTGGAACAAATGCTTTCCTTACTAACAAAATAAGCAATTGCTTAGGACAACATCCATATATGAAATGCATCCACATATAAAATTTTAAGATTTTTCAGCAGAAGTCAGATATGATTACGTTTTAAAAATCAATAATTGGGTAGAAGAGAGAATATATGTTTAGAGGTGAGAAGGGAGGGAATGAAGAAAAGGGGACAGCTTTCAGCATCATTCTCCCTAGTATAAATCCAAGCATACTTTAGTTTAAGTACTGTCAAAGACTGTATTGAAAGTTTTCCTTTTTTTTTCCTTCTGGAGTAGACTTTGAACATTTTATTCATGTAACTATATCCGTATATTTGTAAACATACGTATATAATCCATCTAATATATGTTCCACATCACTTCACACATGTTCAAAGTGTACTACAAATTGAATTGGTGCTATTTCCTTGTCAGATTGGCAAAAAAAAAAAAAAAAGGTGGGGCGGGTGAATGTTAAAGAAAATTCCTAATTGTATCACAACCTTCCACATGCCATTTTGTGGCTTCTGGTGTGTTTAATGTGAATTTTTTGCAAAGAATCATATCCATTTGCCAGTTGTACTCAAAGACAAACTTAAGGCAAGCTTTTCCAGATGTGTGGTTTTTGAGTGTGTGTTTATCTTAGGGATCAGTTTAATTGACTCCTGATCAAAGAAGCAATAACCTAAAAGTACAGGTTTCCACAATCAGGGTTTATAGTATAAAGAGCCCCCAACACTTTGTGTTTCAAAAGTTTATTTGTGAATTGAGGGTTTGGAGCTGAGAACACATTTTCTTTGTAGAAACAGAATTTTTAAATGGTGGATATGCAACCAGTTTTACCTTCAAAATCTGATTCGACCCCAAATATGCTCAAATTACTGTATACCAAACGTGTAATCGTATCAGCTAGCAGTTACATAGTGCTTTAAGTTTTGCAAAGCCCTTTACAAATATCTCATTTCTAAGAGGAAAACTATCACTTGAAAGTGATAGAAAACAACACTGTAGAGATAACCTTTTCATTTAAACATCATAAAATAGACAAATATATAGAAACAATCTTTAAATAGATTCACAGCCCTATGTGACCTCGGCATCACTAATCTAGCCCTAAACCATGACCCACGTGGTAAACCAAGTATTCACTTTGGACTTTAATAGTTTAATCCCGATTACGAGAGGGAAAAAGAAACAAGAATGGAGATAACCTGCATCCAAAAGGTGAAAGAGGATTAGATAGTCCTTAGAATGAAGTAGTTTCTCTGTTCCCTTTTCCAGGAAAGAGAATAAAGAGGCAGAATTAATGAGGCTGCTAGGAGCCCTGATGGCTAGCCAGGCAGTTAGCCAACACATTAGTCTGCTGGGAAGATAGGCAGGAATCAAAGCATGTAGCAGCAATAAAGGAGCTAAGTATCCTGTACCAGCAATATTAGGAAGGTGGAGAGAGGAAGAAACATTCTCACAGGGCCACAGCAACTAATGGAGGAAGGATGACAAGTTGGACAGGGAGAGATACCAGGGAAACAGACGAGAGAAAAGGCAAGAAGTGAAGGGGAAGTTCTTATGATTAACAAACAGGACTGAAATTTCCATTTATTTTAAAGAGGTATATATAACTTGGGGGACTGTATTGTGCCCATTATATCCATTTCAAAGACCTCTAAAAGAATAAAATTTAAAAATAATAGCATGAATCTGTGACCTTGTGATGTGAAACTTGTTTTTATATTCATTCACCTGGCTAAGAATCAAACTACTCAGTCTGAACACTACATATGGAATCTCTATCAAGATATTCTAGAGCCACAGGAAATCCATCTGTAATAATATTTCCAAATTGCTTTATTAAAACCCAATGTAAAAATCATTAGTGTGTCAGTTAGTTTAAAAGAAATGTCTTCATTTTTCCTTTCTTTAGATAAATTAGTTTTTGAGAAGCCAGTAATTAGAATGAATTTTGCTATTCTGATACATCAAAATATTCCCTAATTTAGCATATCTGCTGAATTAACTGATAAAATAGATAAATCAAGGCTGAAAGGAAGATACCAATGTAACCATAACTGATCTGGGGATTTAAATTAAAATCCCTAAATCTTTAAAATTGTCTAAATCCAAATATACAACACAAAATTATTTTACTATTTCAAATCATTCAAATAATTTGGAATATTTTTAAGGAATGATATCTAAATAAAAAGAAGGATGATGTGGCAAGAGTATGCAAGGATAACTTCTAAATGCCAATCTGAAAAGGAAAATTCACTAACTTGGCATGTTTTTGAGTAAAATATTTTCAAGTGGAATTGACTCCTTTGCCTCCATAATCTATTTTCCTATGAAATTATGCATGAGAATTCTCATCACAAAAAAAAACATACAAAAAAGGCATCACCTCTTCATGACATCATACCCCAAATTCTAGTTAACTGCATGATGAAGAAAAATGAGGTTAAAGATTCACAGAACACTTGACAAAACTTGGAAATCATATGATTCAGCATGACTAATTATATATTTTAAATTTTAACTTCTTGGTACTATATTATACATGTTCTTGAATGACTCAAAATATTTACTAGCAGTTGTATATTAATGTACACACAGTATTTTTATCTTCAAAAAATATTATCTAATTTCCAAATGCAAAGTCTTTTTTTAAATGAGTCCTTCTATTTTTGCCTAATAAATATGCCATATATCATTATAACTATTGGAAGAAATTTTAAGCATAATTTTTTTGAAATTACTTGCCTATCTCTATTCTATACACTGGACTTCCAGACTCCTATCTGATTTTTTAAATCATCACACAGCCATGTTTAGCACTTGTCTGGATATTAGGTTTCTAAAATATTAGAATTACATGAATTATAAAATGTTAAAAGATCTCACATTAAAGAAAATCCTAGAATGTCATCATTTCCACTAACTCAAGTTCTAATTCTACCTCACATTTCATAACATTTTTGAACTAAAGAATAACAGGAAAATTTTAGTATTAGTTCTGTAAAGTAGTTTAAAATGCTTAGCTTGACTGTATGTGATAAACTACTCAAGGATTATTTCTTATAGGCCTAAAACATTCCATCTCCATATGATTCTGAGGAGTTGACATTTTAATCCTTCTCTAAAAAAGTATCATAACTTCCATGTATTAGTGTCAATTGTTTTTTCTTGTGAAAAAGTGCTAGAAAACTCTTCTGTCTTAGGAATTATTACACAGGAGACTTGCAGTTGACAAACCTCTTTGTATTTTCTCTTGGCTATCAAATCATACCAAATATCTGTTTCAAAAGAAGAAATGTAAGCTATTTGGAGGAAGGTTAATTAGTATCTATGATTCTTAGGGTGACCATATCTCCCTACCTGAAAATTTGATTTTGCTTTTTAATCTATTTCCTCAGTAGCCATTTTTAAAAAGAAGTTGTTACTTGGCATTTTATCAAAGGCTTTCCTGAAGTTCAAGTAATCTGTATAACAAATGCATATTTAAATGACTTCAAAAACTTCAGAGGTTGATGTGAGTTTTAGGAATCCAGGCTCCTAGATAAATTTACCATAGTATATTAGACTACAAAGTTTTTCTATAATCTTCGTTAAAACAAACATTTTTGGAGGGCTTTTTCTCGTCAGGTACTGCAAATAAAATATTCTAGCTTTTTTTTATTCTTTTCATGTAAATTTTCCAGAAAGGGATATTTGTTCCTTTTTCTTTTAAAATAATTTTCTTAATCAATATATATACCTAGCAAAAAAAATGTGTGTAGGTGTGTGTATATGTATATGTATAAAATATGCAAGTTTGCTTAATAAACTTTATTCATCTAGAGTCACAGATAACCTTGTTTCTCTGAATGGAAGCATAAAGAATAACTATGACCAACAAAGAACATTTAATATATAAGAACCATTTGTCTTTTGGGAAGAAAAAGGAAAAGGGAATCTAATGAACACCAAATATGTTTTTCATTATACTGGACATACTTTCCAACTCACCAAAGAGGGGTACTTATGATGCCATTAAGCAGTAAAATATTGGAGTTTCTAACTTTATCATGACATGTTAAATATGAAATTGTAATAACTACTTAGGCCCACCTAAAGAACCTTATCTGAGAAAATACAAAACTTCTCTTTCAAAAAGAGGAGTGATCTAATACTCATTCCTCTAATCCTTAGAATATATTGTAAGCAAATATAAAAAATAAGTCTAGCTATCAACTGTCCAAATAGAGGAACTAAAGAAGCCATACGTTAAAAAAGAAAAAAAAAGAAACACCACCATATCCTATGGTGGATAAGTATTTTGTAATGCAACTACGGGGATGTATTTAGTGAAAAGTGTGAACTGATAGAAATGAAAGAAAATGCAAATGTATTCCCTCCCAATCCCTCATCCAATTCCCCTCCATACACGCAACCCAGAAGCAACAGATAGAAATACGAATAAAGATTTATTTCTGGAAAAAAAATCAGATACAGAAAAGCGTTCACATTAAAACATACTTGGGTCAATCAGCTCATGAGGGTATCAAACAAAAATTGAAAACTGTGTTAAACGGGGACATCTCAACAACCACCAACTTCTCTTTCCTTCTCTTCATTAAATGAAGAAAAAGACAAAAGTTGCCAGCAATGTACTGAGAGCCTCATACACAAAAAGTGAACAAGATACAACGTGGGAAACAATCAATATGCCAAGATTCCAATCTAGTTGTTCATGAACTTCTTTGGGGATTATTTTAAAAAGGGTTTGTGTAGGTATAAATTCCTATTGGTAAAAAATCTTTTCTCAGTCTCCTGATATAAATCCATTTAAAACTGAAAAATCATTTCAAAACGCATTATGATTTTCCAGTCTATAATGCCTACTATATTCATCATGGAGTAAGTCTATTTGTTATAATTCATTAAAGTTAATTTTCTTTTAGTAAATTTTGGTGACTCTAGTTGAGAATTCTCATGATTTTCAGTTACAAAATTAGCTTCTCTAGCTTTATAAATAAATGTGAGCTCAACACTTCAAAAAGTCAAAGGGATGGTTTATTAGCTTTGTTTTGCACAATGGTGATAGAACTTTAAAAAATGTGAATACCAACCCATTTCCAGCTTTTGAGTTGCCTTTGCTGTCCGTGGTAAGCTGGGAAAGCACATAGTGAGGTGCTTTGGCACTGTCAGCATCAAATATATCCATGTTGGATTCTTCACAATCTCGCCGTTTGACCCCTGGCCTCTGCTTTGGATTTCGTTTTCGAGATTTTCGTGGTACCTCCGTGTTATCATTGTAGGAGCTGGTGCTCATGTTACTGAAGTTGGAGGGAGAATCCTCTATCCACATACTGCAGCTCTGCTCAGATTCCAGTCCACAGCCCTCATCCTGGCAGGACATCCGGCTGTTATCCAGCAAGTCCTCAGGTGGCGGCGAGATGTACAGGACTGTGTGCCGCTTCGGTGTTGGCGGATGCTGCTGGACTGTGTTACCGGTTAACTGCTTTTCACTTACCCCTCGGTTACTTACCCCCACGGCTGAGGAGCAGCTCTCCACTTGCATAGCCTTGCTGTCGGTGACTGAGGTAGAATAAATGGTAGGGCTGGAAGAGGTGGTAAAGGAGCTGCAAGCACCGCCCATGGAGGAAGAGGAAGGAGCTGAAGAAGCATCTGCGGTGTACAATTCAAGAGTCAATACACTATACATGTTTTCACCTATGCTGGCTAGCAGTCCCATTGAAAATGTGATTTGTGAACTGATTATTTTTCCCCAAAATGAATAGTTGGAATTTGGTAAGTTTTAGAATGTAAATGCTTCAAGCAATACAAGGCCTAAGCAATAAAATGATTTTTAAAGATGCCCAAATAGCATTATTTTGTTTGTAAATCAATATATATTAACTCTAACTTTAATTTTAAAGTTGTATATAAGCTGCAGAGCAAGAATAAAGATTTTGTTGCCTCAGCTGGACTGATTCTTTAGAATTTAAGTCATTTAAAATAAAAAAGGAAACCCCAATGTGAAATGTATGCTTTGTAGTCCATATTCAATGCCAATTAAACAATTTATTATAATAAATTTGAAAAAGTGGGACTGTGCTTAGCCACAAAATATTAAAATAAGTTTCTAACCTATGAAGCAGAGAACTACAGGTCATTTTTAATGCAGACACTCCCTGCTTCAGAGGCAAATCCTGGAATAAAAATATGAGAAAATAAATGAGAAAAGAGCTGCTGGTTATTCCAGATATCAATTATAAAATGAGAAATAGGAAAAATATATATATATATATGAAATTAACTGAATTGTAGGAAAATGGAACTGGTACCAGTCGTTGTGGTTGGTTGCAGACCAGAAGAACAAGGATGAAAACAATTTGATTTGGAACATGCGGGGCATTCTACAAGATGAGCAAATTGTACTACCTTGGATCTCCAGAGGTTGAAAGTGACAATTTAAAATTACAATCTCTGAAATTAGTCAACACTTTAATAGAGTGGAAAACAAAGTGAAGGACCAATCACTGGGTATATTTCACCTATAAAGTTAGTAATGGTGCCTTGTGCATAGAAGGCGTTCAATAAATACATTAAATTACTATGGTCCACTTCCTCTTTCCTTAAAAGGGATGGGGTTATTTCCATTAAGTAAACTCTTTCTAACATGACTAACAGCAATTTTTAATAATTATAAATAAAAATAATAAGACAGTAAAATCTCTGGAGAGCAACAGAATCAATTCCTATAAAATGATTGCTGTAAAAACATCATTCTGATCTATAATGCCTTGATAATAAAGATAAAAGGATTCATATTATGAGTAAATGATTTTTTAAAACTGTGGCATCTGGCAGAACAGCTCATTGAAATTTACACTTTAGTTCTTAACAGCATAATTTTTTTAGGCAAACCTGTATCTGTCAGAGTAAATTAGAAGTTGTAGTCATTCCTGTAATTTTAGAAGTACTGTAGTATCTTCTATAAGAAACAAAATAGAAAGTTCATGGCCTGAAAAAAAAAGAATAGGCAAGACTTATTAGGCCACTGAAATTGTTGTATTAGTCTAAAATGAATCTTTATCAATATCCAAACAGGCCATGTTTTAAATTGGAATGATAAATCTTAATTTTTTTAAGTGGGGGAAAGGATAAATGGATTTGCAGTTGTAACATTTACAAGAACTATAAAGGAATGATATGCTAAAAATTAGTATCTATGTAATCGAAAGTACCAATATTCTCTTGTTAAGATAATAAAGAATGAATTAGGATAAATTGGAAACGAAACAAAAGTTACACACCCCCAAAATAATGTATAGTTGTCAAGGTTCAAGAGCACAAGAAATCTATCACTGATCAATAAGGTGCTCTACATTCAGCCACATGAAAGATTTTCTTTGCTACCATAAGTTCTGAAGAACCTGGAGCAGTTAGATGATACCAGTTCCATTTTCCAGAGTTTATATCCTCATCAAATGCAGTAGCTGAAATTGGAAGATTCAGTCACTTTAAACTGCATTCCAATTTAAAGAAGAATTTTTCCTTTTTGCATCATGCATTAATGCAATGTTTTCTTAGTAAATAAATATTTTAAAAGATTTGTAAAAACTACAAAATCTAGATGCTAATGTCAGTGACAGTTTAGAAGCTGATTTGCAGCTACTTTGTGTTTAAATACAAAGTTCTTCTCTCATCTTTTGAGAAATAATAACACTAATTAAAAATAGGAAAAAAAAGTGTTACCTTGAACATTCCCTTCCATCTGTTCCAACTATTGGCAAAATTGACTCTATATTTCTTTTGATGTCTTCTACACTCATTCTGAGAGAAATACAAGTATGCAGCATGCAGTGTTTGCAAGTGGAACACACAGAGCATGCAGCATGAATGCTGTGGACTTGTATTTCGATAAAGCAGCCTTTCCCCCTTTGTTCTTAACATTTACACTTAAAACTAACACCATGCAAGAGGAAATGCAGAATATGAAAATCTCAGGGATCCCTGTCCATGACAGATTGAAGTCATATGTAAAAAGGAACCAATCATGCCCCAAAAAGCAGGCCATGAAGATTAAGACAAGGAAAAAAAGGTCCATCACTTTACAGAACTTAATTTTCAAGATGTGACCTAGATTTCATGGTGAACATAAATTTCTCTTGTCAAGTACAATACCAGATAAATCTTCATAAGAAAGTTCAACAAAAATAATAGAACAATCTTATATGTAAAGTCTGTTCGGGGACAGGTATGCCAAACTGCGATATCATACCCTACATAAATTAATCTATGTACCTTGCTTGGAAACCTAACACACAATAGTTGTTTTTACCTGTGGCTTCCTGGATATACTTATTAAATAAAAGAGTATATTAGCACAAACTATCAAGCTGGAAATACCAACACTGTCAGACAACACCAGCAAACATCTTTTAAATTAAGACAATATAATATGAAAACCTATCCATACTTTTGCCCTTAAAATTGTAATAATTCTGCTCATTCCCACCCTCATGTTAAAAGAATACTCATAGAATTCTTCACACAACGGTATCTACTATGTTTTGGTAGAGGGGAAAGGACATCAACCACATGCATTATTAATGTAAGCATATGTGGAGGCTAATACTAATAGAATTCAAATAATTGCTACATTGAATTAAATCAAAGTCAGAACGTATTGATGTGTCCCATATTTAGAAGATAACATCAGTTTTTTTGTAATTTAGCATGCAAAGTACTATCTCGATATTACTGCATGTTATATTACTTAAAAAGGGAAGGGGGAGCATATATTTAACATTTCTAGGTAACTGTTTAGTATTTTCAAAGAGCACCTTTTAGGGTTAGGGTTAATCTCCTTGCTCCTTAAATTTACTGGGATGAAAAAAAGCAATAAACTTCACACTAGCCTACTTTTTAAAACTCACAGTAATATTATAATTTGTAAGAAAATTACTAAAACATTTCTTCTCCCTCATGCATCCCCAACATTCACACCAAATAGGAATACATGATATAGCTTTTTTAAATGTAGAAAATTTTTTTCATATAACTATGTCTGCAAAGTCAGTTGTAGAGAATTTCAGCCAGCGCTCTAGAGAACTTAACTTAAAGGGCTAAAATACAACCTTGTACCATTTAGATACTTTCCTTTCCCATATGTGATTATTTGAATATTACTTTTTATGAAGTTTATTAGACAATCTTATTTACTGTTTTTTAATGTGAGATTTCATTAGCTTTTAACAAACTTATGAATATCTATTTTGTCTAAATGTCTTTTGACTGTCCATTAAACATGCCTATGTATATACCTTTTCCTATGAAAATATTTCAACTGCCAACTTTCTGCTTGATATTTCTTTCCTTAAAATCAGGAGACTAAACTACTAATGATTCCATTTCATGACAGATTTTTTTTTTAAGCTCAGCAGCAAAAAGAGATAGTAAACTTCATTTGTTAACTAATTTCTTCAAAAGAACAGAATTAAAGTTGAAAGTTAAACAGTTTGTCTGTTATTCCCTCATCATCCCTAAAATAGATAAACAAATCCCTCTTAATACTTTCCCTTTTTTTAGTTTATGTTATCATCCTCTAAAGAAGTTATTTTCTTTGAAGCAAAGGTGATTTATACAGAATGAATTCATCATTTATCCCATGGCATTTCCTGTGACCTCAAAGGGCATCAATAACTAAGAATTTCTATTGTTTATGCGTGGAAATTTCTAATCTTAAAATTAGAATTTTTCTAATTAAAATTAAATTTAAAATTAAAATTAAAAATTCTAATTCTAAAATTAAAAGTGAGGGCAAGACTCATTATTTACTATTGGGTTCTATTTCCAAACCTATTAATGTAAAAGTAATACCAGTGCTGGCCAATACATGTTTGTGTCTATAAAGCTAAATTCTACCTTTAAATTCAAGTGCCCTGCCTTTTTAAGGAGAGTGAACCTGAGATACTTCTACGAATTAGTTGAATTATTAGGGTTCATACTGAAAATACAAAACAGCCAGGACACGAGCAGTGAAGGGCAAAATCTACCTGAAGCACCTACATAATATTGTATTTATTATTAGTACTAAATTTGCTCCCCTTCCAACAAACATGAAAATGAATTTTAAATGGTACACTGGGTACAAATCAGACCAAATTTTATCTCCCCTCAGCTGGAATAAATTCTATTTGAATATTGAGAAACGCCATGTGACACAGTGAATGGAGTGAGGAAGACTTGATTCTGAATTCTGCCTCCAACCTTCCCTAGCTCTAGCTCTATGACCCTGAGCAAATACACTAATCTCTCTCTACCTTAGCTTCCTTATCTGTAAGCTGGGGATAATAATAGCACGGACCTCCCAGGATTGTGGTGAAGATCAAATGATTTAACATATTTGTGTCAAGTGCTAAAAACACTACCTTAATGCTAACCATCATAGTAAAAACTACGATATTGTCAAAACCTACCCTCCTGTAACAGATATGAACAAATCTCTAAATACATTTAACAAAGAACTTTTTTTTTTTAAGATTGCTGCTGGCAATGAAAGAAACTGCCATTTTTTGTGGAACTAATCAGACTCTTTGGAGAACTCTTTTAGAGCCACAAAGATTCTTTAAAGCCCTAAAAGAAAAATCAAATAGCTTTTTACAGGTTTTCAATATATAGTTAAAACTATATCCAGTGTTCCAGGTAAGCCAATAGTGGAAGGAAAGAAGGCAAACCATTAACTGTTTAGAAAGCAATCAGAAAAATCAACACTAGTAAATTTGGAAATAGTTTCTGGTGCCAAATCCATACTATCCAATTTTAACAACTATAGATTTTGTTTTAATCTTCAACTTAAAAACAAAATATCTTGCCAGATAAGAATCACTGGATTGCAAAGATACACTTTCAAAATAAAGAAAACTACTCAGAGGAAAATAATTCCAGGTTCCATACTCATGTTACCAAAAGATTGAGACATGAACACGAACATAAGAACAAGAACAAAGTGGCTGCAAATCTGCTTTTTGGTTTTTTCCAACACCTTCATGCCAACCTGGGTTTATTATTTTTCTTTTTCATATATTATTAATGTAAAGTTTTAAACTTTACCAAAAAGTTTAGTTTCAAATCAGTATCAATCCACTATTTAGAAATAAAAAAGAAAGAAAAGTAGGAAGGAAGGAAGAGAGAAAGAAAGAAAGAAAGAAAAAAAGACTTATGAAGAAGTCTGAAAACGAGACCGACCTATACCCTGGGTGAGATTGGATGGGTTAAGTGTCTCTGGCACTATTTGTCTTCACTATTGACAGACACTGTCACACAACCCACCACACGATGCCTGTCTCTGAATGGCGGAGCTAGAATGCAAGTTAAGTGCATTAATAGAAAAAACAACTAGCATCCCAGCATATAATATAAGCAATCCAATTTACTTTAAGAAAAATAAAAGATTGTAGGGTTGGTTATTTAACTTACATATATATTAAAACAGTTTCAGTTTTTATCTTTGACAATGACATGCTGAAATGAGCAATATTTTAAACTTGTAGTAATATATTTTTAAATTAATCTATTATCAAAAGATATTAATATCCAAATAGATTTAAGAGGGGTAATTTCTTACCTGAAACTTTAGTTACCTCATATTCACCAATACAGACAAATATGTTTATTGGTATAAATGCAAGCTAATCCATAAGCCAGAATTCTTTCTCCCTCTAGGCAGACTTTCAATAAGGCTGACACTATGAAATTAACTAAAACCACTTTAAATGCAAACAGGACCATGAATGACTTAATCGTCCTAAAATGCAAATAATATTTTCCTTGGAATCAAAAGAACACCTTAAATTTCTCCAATTACTGATGTCTACCCTCCCATACCACCTAAAAAGTCAGCTACCATAGGGGTTAAAATGACAAACTGATATTATCTGTAACATATCTGAGACCCAACACTGTAGAACTATTCTTACACAAGTTATTATGACAAGTTGTTCACATCTACTCCAGCTCATGGATTTGTGGTACTGACACGTTTTTTTAAAAAACTGTTCCACTCTGAAGTTTAATGAATTCTTAATTATCTTCTTAGGCTTTCCAATTCACAAGTAAACCATCTATTTCTTTAAAAATATATCCTGTAGCTAAAACACTACATTACATATTTAGCTACATTACAAACTCCGTGGTGGTGGTGTCACGGGCTGAGATGTCATAAATACCCCAAACACCCAATACTGTAACCATTACATTGTAACTGTCCAGGCTACCAAAGGATGGTTGTGAATCCCTCTTCTGTAAAGAAAGAACACATGCTATCATTCAGCTATTAATGAAATCCTGAGTAACATTCTAGCCTAACATCTAAGATAAAAAAAACCAAGACTAACACCTATATAATATAATCAGTCTTGAATAATTCAAATATAAAAGGCCAGAGATCTATAACTGCTGCCCTTCACAAGAGTAAAGTTTGGCCAAATTAGAGAAACAATTGTCCTAAAAAATAATGCTTAAGGCAGATCGAGCAAGTGTTATTACTGGCACCAAAATAAGAGAGAAAAAGCTATCCAAAAGGCTGTATTTCAAGGGGACATACTACTCATTAACCAAGAATACAAAGATTTTTAAATTACATACAAAGAGTTTTAACAAATTCATTTAAGTAGTTTAAATGAAGCATATATCAGATATCAACGTCAACATTCTTGCCAAATATTGGCACTTCTCTGAATTTCCTATTCATGAAAAATGTGATAAAGGAAGAAAAAAATCTTCTGAATTACCTAATCTGATTTTATTCCTGGTGTGGCTTAGTTTTAATAATGGATGAAATCTTATAGACAATATAATATAGGGGGAAAAAAAACCACTGGTTTTTGCGTCAAAGGATTTAAGTTCAAACGTGGCTACATGACCTTGGGCAGGACATTGAACTTCCTTAAGCTTCAGTTGCCTCATAAATAAAATGCGGATAATACTCAAACCATTTACTATTTTGTTAGGAAGATCAATTGACAATGTATGAGTTACTATCTTAACATTTTTTAAAGTAACAGTGACTACAGTTCTAATTCATTAATTGACTGATTAACAGAGCAGCTAAGTGGTCCAACGGAAAGAGCACTGGACCTAGAGTCAGATAATCTTGCACTCAATCCAGTCTCACATATGTAAGACATTTAATTGACTTGCCTCAGTCTCCTCAACTATAATATGGGAATAATAATAGCACCTACCTCCCAGGGTTGTAGTGAGGATCAAATGAAATAATATTGGTCAAGCTCTTAGGAGAAAGTGTCTACATCTAACAGGTGCTTAATAATTTCTCTTTAAAAATCCATCCCCAAAATACAGTGAAAGAGATAGAATTCATTAAGAAACCATGACAGAAGAACTTTACAGACTATCCACTTTCTGGATTCTATTTCTAGTCTACTGCTAATCCTCAAGTTTCCTCCCTTAGAGTCCAAGTTAGTATATGATAAAGGACTGTAAATTAATTTTCATACAGGTCATCACTCCTACATGGCTACCCTGTCTTCCGTTTCTTATCTCGAGAACTTGGTTAGCCAGTTAAACTCTACGCTACTCTTTGCAATGAAGTCCTTTGCCCCATTATTCTATCTCCGATTATGCCTTTCCATGCCCCAACCTTAGATTATTCTCAAACAATTTTTAAAAATTGCCACCTTTGCTCTATGCAAAGGGTAGAGAAAGATCACAAAACCATGCTGCCTGAGTCCACTACAAATTTATGATTCATAAGCTCAAATGGGTCCTCAATGAAGCAAAGCAAACCTTTTATGCTTTCCTAATCAATTCACTATCCCACTTACTACAAAGGTTATTACAAACCTTTTTCTCCACTTTTAAGTCTCCCATGATCTGCTATTACAGATAACATACAGGTAATATTATGTTATTATCTGTATGTTAAGTGTCAGACACATAAAAAGCACTTTATAAATGCTTGTTCCCTTCCCCTCCATGATGTTCCCTTGCTTAATATTTCCATGAAAAAAATGAAGCTGTTCACCTAGAGTTCCCTCTTCTCTCCTCCTCATTTTAATTCACTCAGATGTCTTGCTTCATTATCAGGTCCTCTTCAGTTGTTTCATGAGAAGTGGCCTTCTACATGTACCCTTGTTCCCATCCCATCTTGTCAAGGAGATTGCCCCATATCAACCATAATCTCCCATTATTTTGAATCTTTCCCTAGTTACCGACTGTTTTGCTGCTGCCTACAAATACATTCAAGTCTCCTCCATCCTTACAAAAAAAACCTTTATTTGATTGGACTATACCTGCTAGTTATCATCCTAAATCTCTCCTTTCTTACATGTCTAAATTCCTTGAGAAAGACATCTACAATTGGTGGCTCCACTTCATATCCACTAACTATATCTGTTTCTACTTCATTATCCAGATACATTATCCAGATATTTTCCAGTTATCTCAGTCTTCACTCTTCTCAACTTCTCTGAAGCCTCTAACACTGCTGACCACCCTCTTATGCTGGATATGCTCTCCTCTCTGGCTTTTTATAACACTGCTCTGTTCTGCTTCTTCTCCCATCTGTCTGACTGCTCCTTTCAGTCTGCTGTGCTGGATAATCACAAGTCATTTCCACTGTGAGTAGTCCATAGGATTCTGCCCTCAGCCCTCTTCTTTTCTTCTTCTATACTGTCTCATTTAATAAGCTCAGCTTCCTTGGATTCCACTATCATCTGTATGCAGATGATTCTCAAATGTTTTTTATCCAGTTCTAGCCTCTCTCCTGTATAGCTAGGTGGCACAGTGAATAGAGTGCTAGACCTGAAGTCAGGAAAACTTATCTTTCTGAGTTCAAATCTGGCCTCAGACACTTACTATTTAACCCTGCTTGCCTCAGTTTCCTTATCTGCAAAATGAGCTGGAGAAGGAAATGGCAAACCACTCCAGTATCTTTGCCAAGAAAATCCCCAAATGGAGTCACAAAGTCAGACATGACTGAAATGACTGAATAACAGCAGTCTCTCTCCTGACTTCCAATCTCACATCCCCAATTGCCTATTTGACATCTCAAACTAAGTGTCCCATAGATCTTTTAAATTCAATATATCCAAAACAAAATGCATCCTTTCCTCTAAACCCTCTCCTTTACTGAACTTCTGTCAATAAATTGTTCTTCTGTTATCCTCAGATTCAAGAGAATCACTGTTCTTTCAGTCACTCAGGCTTGCAAGCTAGGTGTCATTCTTGACTCTTCAGTCACACTCACTGCACAACCTGTTACCAATTACTGTCATTTCTATTTCCTTAACATTTCTCTTATACATCCTTTCTTTCTACTTATATAGCTGCCACCCTGGTAGAGGTCCTTATCACCCCTAGACTATCACACAAGCCATGGGTCTCTCCCAACTATAATCTATCCCCTACTCAGCTATTTATTTTCCTTGAACAAAGGTCTGACCATATCACCCTCCTATTCAATAAACACCAGTGGACATCTATTACCTCTAGAATCAAATAGGAAACCCTTTGTGGCTTTTCAAGCTCCTCACAACCTGATGCCTTCCTTCCTTTCTAGTATTCTTGCACACTACTTCTCTCTACTTATTCTATGATCCAATAACGTTAGCCTTCTTATTGCTTGTCATACATGGACTTCATTCAAGAATCCCATGCCTCTTCACTCTGTCCCCCCAAACCTGATCTGCCTTCCCTCCTGGGCTCCCCAGCCTCCTGACTCAGCATAGATTCTACCTTCTGCAAAAGTCCTTGCTGACATTCTGATTTCTAGTGCCTTCTCTCTGAAAATATCCTATCTATCCTGTCTATCTGTTGTATATACGGTTGTGTGTGTATTGTCTCCTCTATTTGCATTTGAGCTCCTTTAAGGGCAGGGACCATGTTTTGTTTTGTTTCTGGTATCCCCAGTATTTAGCACAGTGCCCACCACATGGTAAGTATTTAATAAATGCTTACTGTCACCTTCATTTTAAACGTTTGTTTTGTATTTCTATGAAACAAAATGAAAGAAACCAAGTTCCATGAACAAAGAGTGGCTAAGATAAATACAAAGAAAATTATAATAAGGACATGTAATTGAATAAGAGTCTCAGGAAAGAAAAAAGGTAACAATAAGGACAAAAATGAAAACAAAAGCACAGTAAACTAATAGGTGAAAGGAAACACAGAAAAGTGCAATCCTAAATAAAAGAGCAAATGTTTAAATAAAGCCAAAGATTAAAAAAAAAGTACCAAATTATGAATATCTATTAAGTACTAGACACTGGGGATACAAAGACAAAATCCATCTCTCCCCTCAAGGAGTTTAGAGTATATTGAGGACAATGTAAACACATGTAACAGGTAATTTCACATTAGCAACTGCAGGAGAATCTAGACAAACTTCATGCAGAAGGTGATGCTTTGAGCTGAGCTTTAAAGGAAACCAGAGATTGTAAGTATTGTAAGTATTGAGGAGGAAATACATTTTTGGCATGGGGGACAGCCAGAGCAAAGAGATAGAATAGGAAGCTAGTTGGTAGAGATAGAGATTGTTAGAAGGGAATAGCAAAACTGGAAAGGCACTCAGGTCTGAAGTAGGTTATGAAGGCCTTTAAAAACCAAGGAAAGGATCTTATATTTTACCCTAAAGGCAATAAAAAGACACGGAGTTTACTGAATAGTAGGGTAATATGGTCAGATCTGCCCTTTGGGAAAATGACTTTGGCATCTAAATAGAATATAGGTTGGAAAGAGGAGAGATTAGACAGAGACCAATCAGAAAGCTGTTAACAATAGTCTGGGTAAGAAGTGATGAGGGTCTGTAAGTAAAGAGAAGGGGACAGACAAAAGAGACACTACAATGGTAAAAATAAAATTTAGCAATAGACTCAATATGTGGTCTGAGACACAGAAGTCAAGGATAATCCTCAGATAAAAAGCAGGGTGACTAGAGGGATGGTCGTACTTTTGCCGGAAGTAGAGAACTGTGAAAGGGAGTGAATTTAGGGGAAAAGCTAAATTCTATTTTAGATGCAATGAGTTTGAAGTGTCTACAAAACAAACAGTTTTAAATGTTAAAGATGAAATTCCTAATGTGGCATTGGAGCTCAGGAGAAAGACTAGGGCAGGATATATAAATCTGAGAGTAATGTGTATAGAAATTATAATTAAATCTATTGGAACTGATGAGGTCACTAAGAGAGAATGAAAGTGGAAAAAAAAGATAACAGGGCCTAAGACAGACCCTTGAGGTTCACTCAGCTGGAGATCGATCATTTATCTAGAGGTAGCAGACATTATCTCAAAGGGCCACTGGGCTAACTCCCTCATTTTACACTTGAGGAAACTAAGGCCTAGGGAGTCTAAGTGACTTATTACACAGATAGTAGTGTCAAAGGAGGACTTAAACATAGCTTGCTTTAACTCTAGAACCATCTCTCTTTCCACTATGGTATGGGCAACATGATCCAACACGGAAGTCTGAATGGTAAGAAGGTGAGGCTGAAGAAGAACCAAGAGAAATTAGTGTCATGAAAATCCAGAAGGGACAGACTATCCAGGAGGAGAAAGTGGTTAACTATGTCAAATACTGCAGAGATGGCAGATAGTCATTGTGAAGCCTGATTAACTTCAACAAATAAAGTTATTAGGCAATTTTGTACAAGAAACTATGCTATTATTAAATTTTTTGCATATACATGTATACATCTATATTACAGATTATGCATACACACATAAAGACATACATACATATTATTGTCACAGACAGAAAGTAAGCTCAAGAGAAGAGATTGTTTCATTTCTTATCAATCTTTGTAACTCCAGCACCCGGCACATGGTAGGCACTTACTAAATGTCCACTGATTAACTGCTAGACACTAAGGCTCCTAAGATGAGAGATAATGTAACCCTGGACCTGCCTAAAAGAATTTATAATAGCAGAGACAGGACAGACAGACACAGAATACATGTGCAAATACTCACATAATAAGGGTAAACAATGGTCTAGACAAAGTGCTATTGGATTTGGCAAAGGGTTGCTTGCCAAAAAGAGCATTTTTATACATACAGCAAAACACAAGAAAGGATTCTACATAAAACTGTCAAGTATCCATTTCCTATCACTTGGCTTTTTTAAGGATGTAATTGGTAATTTTGGAAAGAGCAGTTTCAGAGGAATGATGATGTCGGAAGTCGGGTTGTAAAGGGTAAAGAAGTGAGTGAGAAGAGAGAAAATGGAGGTACTTATTACAGTCCACTTTTTCAAGAAATTTGGCTACAAGAGGCAGAAGAGATATAGGGTATTTTAAAGACAGGATGGATATAGGCGTGTTTGTAAGCAGTAGGAAGGAGTCTGTAGAAAGGGAGAGAAACCGAAGATAAGTGATAGACTAGGAATGAGGGGGTAAATTTGTTGGAGGAGACAAGATGAAATGAGATTACCTGGGGGCCTTGGTAAGCAGTAAAGTCACCTCTTCATGTGAGACAGAGGTGAAGGGGAAAATAGTGGCAAAAGGCATCTGAGCGATATGACATGAGGAGGAGGGGAGATGAGGGAGTTCCCAGCAAATGGTCTCAATTTTTTCTGTAAAATATGAGAATGCGGAATGGGGGGAGCCATGAAGGGGCTAAAGAAGGAAGAAAAGGTTTGGAGGAGTTTCTGTGGATAGTGAGTTGATAAGGGAAGTACAGAAGGACTCTTTAGTAGTGGCAGTGAGGGTCCATAAATCTGTAGTGACACAGTCAGAATGGTTGCATAATTTTTTCTACTTCCATGTGTGATGGATGGAGGGAATAATCCATGGCTGACATGAGATACCCAAACCACTTCTTTCTGGATCTTTGAAGTATTTTTGTTTTGATGTGGAAGCTTTAGATTTTGGCTATGACAGTCCTGGGACTTTTCATTTTAAGACTACTTTCTGGAGGTAATTAATGTTTGCCTTCTGGTTCTAATAATTATAAGCAGTTTTTATTAATGACTTCTTTAATATAGTGGTCATGGTTTTCAGGGATCCTATAAAAAATACTTCCTTGTGAGTCATTTTCTGAGTTGTTTTTGTAATCATATCTTATATTTCTATTTTTTCAATCTTATGATTTTATTCGAATATTTCTTTGTATCTAATGTATCTTTGTATCTAAAATCTAAACATTTATTTCTGTTTGGTCTATTTTAGTTTCCAAGGAGTTCAAGTTCATTTCTTGGCTACAGTTTACTACTTTCTACTCTAAGCTGTTCTCCTTCTGATTCTTTCTCCCAGAATTTTTATTTCATATCTTTTCTTCTTGCTTCATTTCTTCTCAGTTTTCATATATTCCTTGCAAGAAACTGACTTTTTTCCTTTGAGTCTCTATATGCAGTTGTTAGAAAGTTTGTTTCCTTTGTTTGTTCCTTTTCAGAGACAAATCTCTTGGATTTACAATAATTTTTGCTACTCCTAAGTAATTTTTCTTTGATTTACTTCTCCAAATAACTGGGGCTTTGTGCCAGGTCCAGGAGCCACCCTATGCTGCACATTGGGTGGCACAGTCAACCCTGTTTGGCCTCATTCTGGGCTCCTATACTGACCTCTATCTTCCTGAGTTAGGCTTTCTTACATCTTTGAGGTTCAGTGTGCTGATCCTTCAGGGTGTTCTCTGGCATCTCAGGACAGTGTGTTAGGGACCCTCAGAAACCCTAGGTTTAGTGCTAGGCTGTCTGGGTATGAGCCCTAACAGATGTTCACTGCAGTCCTCTACTACTTCCTGATCATTCAAGGGATTTCTCAGGGGAGCCTTCCACCCTTGTCATCTTTGGACACAGATAGTTGCAGGGTCTGTCAGTATGGTCAGATGGGAGGCAACCCTACAATAGCACTATCTTTGCTGGGCTGTGGGTGGGGAGAAGCATGGTGCACATCTTATAACTTTCCTATTGCCTTTGTGTTTCTGGCTGGCTTTTTGTGGGGCTTTAGAGTGAAAGAAATAATTTTTTTTCTTTTTTTGGTTTGGTTTTAATTTTTATTTTTTTCTTCTCCAAATTTATTTATTTATTTGTTTTCAATTTTCAACAATCATTTCTATAAGTTTTAAATTTTCTCCCCCTCCCTCGCCAAGATGGCATGCAATATTATCGGGGCTCTACATAAACATTCTTATTAAACACATTTTCATATCACTCATGTTACATAAAATAATTAAAATAAATGGGGGAAAGCATGAGTAAAACTAAACAAAAACAAACATAACAAAAGAGAAAATAGTCTGCTACATTCTGCGTTCTGATTCTATAGTTCTTTCTCTGGATGTGGATGGCATTTTGCATCACGAGTCCTTTGGTAATGTTTTAGGTCCTTGCATTGTTGAGAAGGGCTAAAGTCTATCAAAAACAGTCCTGGTATATACTGTGGCTGTTACTATGTACAGTGTTATCCTGGTTCTGCTCACTTCACTCAGCATCAGTTCATACAAGTCTATCCAGGTATTTCTGAAGTCTTTCTGTTCATCATCTTACAGCGTAATAGTATCCCATTATATTCATATACCATAATTTATTCTGCCATTCCCCAGTTGATGGGCATTCCCTTGATTTCCAGTTCTTGGACACCACAAAAAGAGTTGCTTTAAATATTTTTGTACATGTGGGTCCTTTTCTCAATTTTATGATCTCTTAGAGATACAGCCCTAGAAGCAATATTGCTGGGTCAAAGGGTATGCACTTTTTGTAGCCCTTTGGGCATAGTTCCAAATTGCGCTCCAGAATGGTTGGATTAGCTCACAGCTCCACCAACAATGAAGTCTCCCACATCTTCCTCAGCATTTATCATTTTCCTGTTTTGTCATGTTAGTCAATCTGATAGGTATGAGGGTTGTTTTGATTTGCAATTCCTCTAATCAATAGTGATTTAGAGCATTCTTTCATATGGCCATAGATAGTTTTAATGTCTTCCTCTGAAAACTTCCTGTTCATATCCTTTGACCATTTATCAACTGGGGAATGACTTGTATTCTTGTAAATTTGACTCAGTTTTCTACATATTTTAGAAATGAGGCCTTTATCACAGACATTAACTGTAAAAATTCTTTCTCAGTTTTCTGCTTCCCTCTTAACCTTGGTTGCATTGGGTTTCTTGGTAAAAAACCTTTTCAATTTAATGTAATCAAAATTATCCATTCTGTATTTCATAATGTTCTCTATCTTTTATTTGGTCATAAATTCCTCCATTCTCCATAAATCTGACAAATAAACTATTCCATGCTCCCCTAATTTGCTTATAGTATCAGTTTTTACATCTAGATCACGTACCCATTTGGACTTCATTCTCTTATACAGTGTCAGGCATGGGTCTATGCCCAGTTTCTTGCCACACTATTTTCCAGTTTTCCCAGAAGTTTTTGTCAGTGAGTTCTCATCCCAGAAGCTGGGGTCCCTGCATCTATCAAACAGTAGACTGCTGTAGTCATTGCCTACTATTGTCATGTGTATCCAGTCTATTCCACTGATCTACCCCCTATGTCTTAGCCAGCACCCAAGTGGCTTTGATGACTGCTGTTTTATAATACAATTTAAAATCTGGTATGGTTAGGCCACCTTCTCGAACAATTCTTTTCATTAATTCCCTTGACATTCTTGACCTTTTGTTCTTTCAGATGAATTTTGATATTATTTTTTTCTAGCTCTATAAAAATAATATTTGGTAATCTGATTGGTATGGCACTGAATAAGTAAACTGATTTAGGTAGAACTGTCATTTTTATTATATTAACTCAGCCAACCCATGAGCAACTGATGTGTTTCTAATTATTTAGATCTGACTTTATGTGTGGGAAAAGTGTTTTGTAATTGTGTTCATACAGCCCCTGGGTTAGTTTTAGCAGGTAGACTCCCAAATATTTTATAGTAACTTTAAATGGGTTTTCTCTTTCTATCTCTTGATGATGGGCTTTGTTAGTAATATATAGAAATGCAGATGATTTATGTGTGTTTATTTTGTAACCTGCAATTTTGCTAAATTTATTATTTCAAGTAGTTTCTTACTTGATTCTCTAAGTATATCATCATATTGTTTGCAAAGAGTGATAACTTAGTTTCTTCTCCACCTATTCTAATTCCTTCTATTTCTTTTTCTTCTCATTACTAAAGCTAACATTTCTAGTGTGTGTGTTCATCCTTCGTTGCTGAAGAAGACCATGCCATCACAGAAATGACACGACTTGCACTTGACTTCATTTTGAGTGAGGGAGGGCTGTGCAGGTCACCAGTCTCACCTCTCCTCCAGAGCTATATAAATCCAGTGACCAGATATTCATCAGGATGACTGGAGATGACCCAGGATGAGGAATTGGGGGTTAAGTGACTTGCCCAAGGTCACACAGCTAGTGAGTGTCAAGTGTCCGAGGTGAGATTTGAATTCAGGTTCTCCTGACTCCTGCACTGGTGCTCTATCCACTGCACCACCTACCTGCCCCAATATTTCTAGTAGTATATTGAATAACAGCGGTAATAATGGACATTCTTGTTTCCAATCTTACTAGATATCCCTCTAGCTTATCCCCATTACATATAATGCTTGCTGATGGTTTTTACTACTTTAAGAAAGGCTCTATTTATTCCTGTTCTCTCCAGTGTTTTCAATAGGAATGAGTGTTCTATTTTTTCAAAAGCTTTTTTTGCATCTATTGAGATAATCATATGGTTTCTATTAATTCTGTGGTTGATATGATCAATTATGCTGATAGTTTTCCTAATATTGAATCAGCCCTGCATTCCTGGTATAATTCCTACCTGATCAAAATGTATTAGTCTCATCATAAGTTGCTGTAATCTTTTTGCTAATATCTTATTTAAAATTTTTGCATCTATTTTCATCAGGGAAATTGGTCTATAATTTTCTTTCTCTGTTTTGACTCTTTGCAGTTAGGTATCAGCATCATATACGTATCATAAAAAGAATTTGATAGGACTTTGCCAGTTTTCCCAAAGAGTCTATATAGTATTGGAATGTTCTTTGAATGTTTGATAGAATTTGCTTCTAAATCCATCTGGCCCTGGAGATTTTTTCCTAGGGAGTTCATTGATGGTTTGTTCAATTTCTTTTTCTGAGGTTATTTAAATATTTTATTTCCTCTTCTGTTAATCTGGGCAATTTATACTTTTGTAAATATCCATTTCACTAAGATTGTCAAATTTGTGGGTATACAGTTGGGCAAAATAATTTCTAATTATTGTTTTAGTTTCCTCTTCATTGGAGGTGAATTCACCCTTTTCATTTTTGATACTGGTAGTCTGGCTTTCTTTTTTTAAGCAGACTAACCAAAAGTTTATCAATTTTATTAGTTTTGTCATAAAACCAGCTTTTAGTTTTATTAGTTTTGAATTACTGAAATTAGTTCAATTACTGAACTAATTATTGAATTATTAAACTATTAGTTCAATAGTTTTCTTAATTTCAGTTCTATTAATATTTCCTTTGGTTTCAAGTATTTCTAATTTCTTATTTAATTGGGGATTTTCAATTTGTTCTTTTTTCTAGCTTTTTCAGTTGCATGTCCAATTCACTGATCTCCTCTTTCTATATTTTATTCATGTAAGCACTCAGAGATATAAAAGTTCCCCAAGGTTTTGGTAGGTTGGCACGATTGTCATTCTCTTGAATGAAGTTATTATTTCTTTCGTTTTCATTTCACTTTTATCTGCATTTTAATGTTTTATTTAGTCCTGTGCCATAAGCTTCTGTTTCTTCAGCTTCTTCTGGGATATCTTTTTCTTTTGAAAAACCCCCTCTTCTGGTTTAGAAACAATCTGTTCCTTTTCAGTAAGTATCATCTCAATATCGCAAGGAGAACACACACATGGGTTGATTTGACCACAAGCCCTGTAAGTACACCGTCACATTTTGGGAGCCTTGTTAACCTGGATATGCTCAATGATAAGAGAATCCACATCCAAACCCTTCAGTTCTGCATTACTCTCTGCATTTTGAAGCATATGCAGCAAGAATTCAGCACTCTTTTTGGACCAACGATCCTGTGTCCAAGCCCATTGCTTAGCCTGGGTACACCTGCCAACTCCACCATTATACAGACGAAAGGGAACGCATTGTTTCTTCAACGTGACATCTTTCAAATACTTGGTAGTTTTTCGGATATGCATGCCCTTGATAGCTTGGGCTGTTTCACGGGTGTTCTTGAAGTGGACCCAGAGATTTGAACCCCTTAACTTGCATGATTTTGTGGGGTTCCCTGGATCAAGAGAGTATCTCATCATTTTAACTGATTACCTAGGATGGCTCAAGGGAAGAGGAAGAACAAAGGCTTTCTGGAGACTTGATGACAACTTGGCTATCTCCTGAAGTTTTTATTTCTATGATTTGTTGTTTGACCCACTCGTTCTTTAGGCATAGATTATTTAATTTCCAATTAATTTTTGGTCTATCTTTCCATGACCTTTTATTACATGCAATTTTTTATTGCATCATGATCTGAAAAGGATGCATTGACTATTTCTGCCTTTCTGCATTGGACTATGAGGTTTTTATGCCCTAGTACATGGTCGATTTTGGGGTATGTGCCATGTACCACTGAGAAAAAGGTATATTCCTTTCTATCCTCATTAAGTTTTCTCCAGAAGTCTATCATATCTACCTTTTCCAGAATTCTATTCACCTCCTTAACTTCTTTCTTGTTGATTCTGAGGTTAGATTTATCAATTTCAGAGAGGGAGAGGTTGAGGTCCCCCACTAGTATAGTTTTGCTGTCTATTCCTGTAATCCCAATAACTTCTTCTCTAAGAATCTGGGTGCTATACCACTTAGTGCATATAAGTTTAGTAATGATATTACTTCATTGTCTATGGTGCCTTTTGGCAGGATTTAGTTTTCTTCCTTATCTCTTTTGATTAGATCTATTTTTGCTTTTGCTTTGTCTGAGATTAGGATTGATACTCCTGCTTTTTTCACTTCAGCTAAAGCATAATACATTCTGCTCCAGACTTTTTTTATCTTTACCTCTGTGTATCCCTGTTTCAAATGCGTTTCTTGTGAACAACATATAGTAGGATTATGGTTTTTAATCCATTCTGCTATCTGCCTCCATTTTATGGGAGAGTTCATCCTATTCACATTCACAGTTATGATTACTATCTGTGTCTTTCTCTCTATCCTATTTCCCCTTGTTTGTGGCTTTATTTCTCCCTTCCCCCTTCCCCTCTAAAAAGAGTTTTACTTTTGATCACTGCCTCCCTTGGTCTTCACTTCCTTCTATCAGTCGCACCTCCCTTTTCTTTCCCTTTTCCCTTATTACTTCTTCCCTCCCTTCTAACCACCCCTTCCCCTTTTCTTTCCCCTTTCCCCTCCTCCTGCCTGTAGTGCAAGTTAGATTTCTATACTTAACTGAGAATGTTATTCCCTCCTTGAACCAAATCCAATGAGAGTAAAGTTCAAACAATGTTCATCTCCCTTCCTTCTTTCCCTCTACTATATTTTTGTGGCTCTTCATGTGATGTAATTTATTTACCCTTTTCTGCCTCCTCCTTTCATCCTCTCCCTTCACATCCCTTAATTTTTTTATCACATCAGTTAATTTATACTCATACCCTCTACGTATATCCCTTTTAAGTGCTGTAATAAATATATAATTCTCAAGTACCATCCTCTTACATAAAGATGAAAACAGTTTGCCCAAATTGAATAACAAGTTTTTTTTCTTTTTTTTCCTGTTTACTTTTTTATGCCTCTCTTGAGTCTTATATTTGAAGATCAAATGTTCTATTGAGCTCTGGCCTTTTCATCAGGAAGGTCTGGAAATACCTTATTTCATTGAATAATTTATTCTCCTTGAGTGAAAGATTATGCTCAGTTTTGCTGGGTAGTTGATCCTTGGTTGTAATCTAAATGCCTTTGCCTTATGGAATATCATATCCAAATCCTTCCAGTGTAGAAGCAATTGTTTCTTTCTAGCTGCTTGCAGTATTTTCTCCTTGACCTGATAATTTTGGAATTTGGCAACAACATTCCTTGGTGTTTTCAATTTGGGATCACTTTCAGGAGGTGATCAGTGGATTCTTTCAATGACTATTTTGCCCTCGGGATCTAGGACCTCAGGGTAGTTTTCCTGGATGATTTCTTGGAATATACTGTCTAGGCTCTTTTTTTCATCATGGCTTTCCAGGAGACCAGTAACTCTTAGATTTTCTCTCCTGGGTCTATTTCCCAGGTCAATCGTTTTTCCAATGAGATATTTTACATTTTCTTCTATTTTTTTTCATTCTTTAGCTTTTGTTTGACTGATTCTCAATGCCTCAAAGAGTCATAAGTTTCTACTTACCCAACTCTAATTTTTAACGAATTGTTTTCTTCAGTTAGTTTTTGTATCTCCTTTTTAAAAGTTATTTTCTCCAGTTAGGTTTTGTATCTCCTTATCCATTTGGCCAATTTTATTTTTTTAAGGAGCTGATTGCATTTTTAAAATCATTGGTCAATATTTCTTCTATTTCTTTAATTTGACTTTTAAAATCCTTCTCGAGCTCTTACAAGAAAGCTCTTTGGGATTGAGACCAGTTCACATTCCCTTCTGAGGTTTCAGATGTGGGTACAGTGTCAATGCTGTCCTCTTCTGAATTTGTATTTTGCTTTTCCTTGTCCCCATAATAAGGTTCTGTGGCCTCTGGTTTTCTAATTTGCTTCTTGCTCATGGAGATTGCCTTTTTCCTGGTTTTTAAAGTGGATCTCTTCTTCTGGGGCACAGGGGGCTCTGTCCCACATTTCTTTTGCTAGGTGCTAGGATCCCAATTACTGGCTCTGTGTTCTGTGGTCTCTGGTTCTTTCAGTTAAAAGTTATATAATGCTAAAGCGTATCTGGTGCTGGGCTGGCTGGTGTGTGTCAAGGCCGAGGCCAAATGAAGTCTGATTTTCCCTGGGGTTACACTTAAGCTCATGGCCTGAGGTGTGGGGCAGGGGTGGTCTGGACAACTGGAAGTCTCTTCCTCCCCTAGGGCTGCACTAACCCCATCTGTGCTGGTGTCAGCCCAATTTCCCTGGCTGTGCTAAGGTGCCCTTGGGCTCAGAATCTCCCGCTCAAGGTGGGGCTTGACGGAACACTTCCAGTCCTGCACTGGTCCCCTTCAGCCACAGCAAGAGGGACCCTTCTCAGTGGTCTCCCTGGCTAAAAGACTGTCTACTCTTTCTGCTGCTATCACTATTCGAGGATTTTTCCTTGGGCAATATTCTCTGGGTTTTTCAAAGTTAATCAGGGAGAATGAGAGTACTTACAGTTTACTCCATCATCTTGGCTCCCAGAAGTTCAAATAGGAGACTTTCAAACATTTAGTCTGTGGTCTGATAGCCCCAGGACTAGCTACTGCAGCAGCTGTAGGCCCTGCACTTCTTTCTCACCCAGTTCTGCTGGACTCCTGTTCTATGCTCCACAGTTTGGGAATCCAAACTCAAGAAACAATTTAAATGCTGCTTCGCATTAGATTTCTTCATTATTTGATCTGATATGAACTTTAGGATTTTACCTCAGTAGGTATGTGGGCACTAGGCAGTCTGCCTCCCATTTTGGCAGTTATGTTGACTAGAATTCTGCATTTGATATTGACTGCCACAGGGTTAACCAATACAGAATTCGTTATTGAGTATATAAAATCTTTTGTATTCCTGTTTCTTTTCTACCCATTCTGCTTTCAGATTAGTTTTTATTTCTTTGAATTTTACCAGAAAATTAACGATTTCCCTCCTATATGTGATTTTAGGAAATCTGCTCTTAAAAAAAATGTGATTTCATTACTTCCTAGGTCCAAAATCTCTCATGTAAATATATCTCTATTTTTATGATCAAATCAATAGAGGAAACATCATTAAATTTAACACAAAGTTTAAGATATAGAAAATATATCTAATATAATCTAATATAAAAATGAAAGGTTTATTAACTATTCTAAATAATAAACAGGCTAGTTCTGGGACTACCATGTTGAGTTTGTTACATACTTTTTTAAAAAGTTGCATGCAACAGAGATTAGAGAGCCACTGGAATTTATCAAAAAAGCTTATATACATATTCAGTAAGACCTGAGTTTTAAGAACATTACTTTGGTGTGATTTAGAGGAGGACTGAAAAGGGGAAGAGACTTGAAACAAGGAGACCAATTAAGAAGGTACTATATTATTCCATCTAAGAAGTGATGAGGATCTGAACTACTGTGGTGGCTATATAAATGGAGTAAAGAGGTCAGATGTGAGAGTTATACATGTATTAAATAAGTCTCCACCCCCATAGAATGTAAGGTCCTTAATGCAGAAGTGCTTTCATTTTTTTCTTGGTATACCCAGTACCTTACACAATGCTAGATACTTAAAAGGAGTGCAATAAATTCTTATAGTTAAAAATATTCTTTATCATCAACCTCTTATTCTATCTTACTGTGAAATGCTATATATTCCCAAATTTGTCCATCTATAAATGAGATCTAAATGTGAACACGTAGGTGGCACAGAACATACAGTGCTAGACTTTAAGTTAGAAAGATCTGAATTCAAGTCCTGCCTCAGATACTTATTATCCGTATGACTCTGGGTAAATCACTTAAGCTCTTCACCCAATTTGTTCCTGTGTAAAACAGTGCTCTTAATTCAAGAGCACTTCCCTTGCAGGGCTATTGTGAGATTGGAACAAGATAATATATAAATGTTATTATTATTAAAATATCAAAGTAGTTGATAGTACAGAATTATTACTAGTACATAGATGAGACAAAGTACCCTGGTTTTTTCTCCAGAGGTTTCAGTTATCAAAGTCTAATTCCAAACAAACAATGCAACACAATGAGGAAAAAATAATGGCCTGGGAGATTGAAGATCTGGGGTCTGGTTAGTTAAGCAAATCACTTAAACTTTCTAGTTCTCAGTGTCCTATCTATGACTATCCCTTCCAGATCCAAAATTCTGTGAAAAGAAGGACAGACAAGGCAAACACATTTAAGGGACATATAGTAAAGACAGAAGGGTAGTAAGTTATTTTTTACTTATGTATTAAGCACATTTGCAAACTGAGTCATCTTCAGTCAAAAGATATTTCTGGATTCCATTAGACTATGAACTCTCTGAGAGCATCTCTGTGAGAGTCTCTTTTTCTTCTTTTTATAAAAATCTCTAGCACTTAGTACAATTCCTGTCACATAGTCGTTGCTTAAAAAGTGATTACTGGCTGATCTCCAAATTAACTCTATGTCTAAGAGATGCCAAGAAATAGAACTTTTCACTTATGTCAATAGATTCCCTCAAGAATGCCACTCTCAGGATAATTGACATACAAATGTCTTTGGAACTGGATTACACAAAAAGTGTGTCCCATAAATATTTTGGACTGATTAATGAACTTTATTTTCACTAAACTGGAAACTAGCTTGCAATATCTTACAGGGATTGGACCCCAGACAATTATAGGACCAGGAGTTATTAAAGGACCATAGACTGAGAGCTAGAAAGGAGCGTGGAAGTCCAGTATTCTCATTTTACAGATAAAGAAACCTTCCTAAGGAGTTAGGTGAGTTGTCCAAGGTTACATCATAACTGAAGTGGAATTTGAACCCATGCCTTCTGATTCCAGAGTCAGTGTTCTTTCCAGGGTAGAACACTACCTTCCTTTGCCAGACCTTGCCATCTCTAATGGCTCTGAGAGTTACTCTGCTTTCTGTGCCGGATATTTATTGTCTAAGAGATAGCAAATGCTTATGAATGAATAAATAATTTCCTAAAAATCATCTATTTGTTGTTGAGATTTGACCTATATTTGAGACACAGGTCAAATAGAAATTTGTACCTATGATCAAACATTAATTCTTTAACAGCCTTCAGGTTTAATTTTGGAGAACAGGAAATAATATGCATTTTGTGAAGGAAAAAAATACCATGGTTCTCAAAATATGCTTTACTAACTTCAATCAATTTCAAAAGTTAAATAAAATCTACTCAGAATTAGTCTATTCACAGATGGAAAACTTCAAACTAATTTAAATATAAATACTTTCTAAGAGACATATAATTCCACTATAATAGCTTCCTTGCTGTGGTACAATTTCACCAAATAAAGACATCAGCACAAACCATATGGTCTGCCGCTACAGGATCTGGTCATTAAACAGTGTTAAAGGTGGTTATTGCACAGAGCTGCTGTTACTGTGTACAATGTTTTTGTTCTGCTCGCTTCACTCAGCTTCAGTTCACATAAATCTTTCCAGGTTTCTACCTGCTCATCCCCAAACTATTTTTAAGTTAGTGCTACCTACTCAGTCATTCAATAAAGGTGTCTTATTTTCTACATCTGTTTTATGGGTGTTTATATAAGAAAGCTTTAAAGATTTGCTATGACAACTTAACTAAAATATTGTAATTAGCATACTGGGCCAGCTAAATGGTGCAGTGTGGATAAAGCTGGGCCTGGAGTGAGGAAGACCTGAGCTCCAACGTGACCTCAGACATTTACTAGCTGTGTGACTTTGGCCAAGTCACTTGACCTCTGTCTGCCTCAGTTTCCTCAATTCAGATGTGGGGATCATAACAGCACCCTCCTCCTAGAGCTGTGGGAATTAGTGCCTGGAACATAGTAAGCACATATTACATAAAAGGGCTAAGGAATGGGTCAATCATTTCATTGGTCAAGGGAATTTTTGGATGAAGAGAAACCCCCTACCAATGCAAACTGATTTACATTGTCTTAAGAGAGCTGCCTAAGGTACTGAAATTAAGTGATTCACCCTGGGTTGAATCAAGGCCAGAGGCATATGAGGAAGAGGTAGGATTTGAGGTCAGTTCTCTCCCCACATTCATGCTACCTTTCCAGGACATACAGAAATAACTATACAAAATAGATGGAGGTGGGAGTGATAAGGAAAGACTTCATGTAGATAGTGGCACCTGAGGCAAGCCTTAAAGGAAACAAGAAATTCCTGAAATTGCACTGTCTTTAAGTTAAAAGACAAGGTCAAGTCCTACCTTCAAAACTTTTAGCCCTATATTTGACCAACATCTCTCAGGTTTCTCCTCTGCAAAATAAAGGTAATCTCTACTGAACCATAAACCTCGCATAAATGTGAGCTATTAATGTCATTCCTCGTCTCTATCTGTCCTTATTTCCCACTTATTTTCCCCAACTATTGAAAGTTTCTTAAACTGGTTTTCCTACCTTCCAACCCTGTCCCCTCTCTGGTTCATCTTTCATGTGATCGTCAAAGTAATCTTCCTAATGCTGACTTCAGAACCTTCAGTGGCTCCCAACTGCTTATAAAATAAAGCACCAACTCCTTAAAGACATTCAAAGCCCCTCACAATCTGGTTCCAACCTACTTTTTCCATCTGACAGCACACTACTCTATTTGTTGTTGTTCAGTCATTTCAAGTGTGTCTGACTCTTTGTGACCCCATCTGAGGTTTTCTTGGCAAAGACACTAGAGTGGTTTGCATTTTTCTTTCTCCAATACTACTGTATAGGTACTCTACATTCCAGTCAAACTACACATAGGTCTCCAATCTCATCGTTTATGCTAATGATTGTGCTTTCACAAATGCCATTCCAAGCATGGGTCTTTCCCCATCTCTACCTACTGGAAATCCTTTCCTTCTTTCAAAGGCAAACTCAGGTGCCACCAGTTCCATGAAGCTTTGCTTGAGCATTCTCCCTCTAATCATTCCTAACACAATGATTAGATCCCTTTTGTTTACTCTTCATAATATGTGATAGATTTCTTTATGAACTTTTCTTATCTATGCCCCTCACTTTCAACATTGTAAACTTCACAGAAGGGAAACTGTCTTATTTTATCGCTGTACCCCCAGTACCTAGGACAATGTACTTCACATAGTGAATGCTTAATAAAACATCAAATTAAGAGGAATAAGCATGTCAAGATAGAATTCTACAAGTGAATTACTAAAAGTTATAGTCTGTAAACTAAAAGGTATTCTACTAAGATTTAAAAACTAGATTCACATTTTTTAAAAATTTACTTTGATCTTTGTTTGAATATTTTCCCCTTTTCATACACACACAAACAAAATTTTATAAATGTGTGTTTGTAGATACTGCCACATCCCAAACGGATGACCATTTTATACAGTGAAAAAGAATGAATAAATAAACCATTTTTGAAAGACATAAATGTTTTTCTCTTAAAAAAACCACAGCTAAACCAGTGTGAAGGATGAGAAACAATGAAGACATAAGAATCTGACTCTAAGATAAGAAAGACATTGATTACTGTAGCACCTGTCATACTGATCTTTAATACTAAAAAGGTGAAGTGCAACTGCTTTCTAAGCTTTTTACATCACCTAAATTTAAGGACCTTTTAAATCTTTTGCTTTGATCCTAAACTGTATATGTTCTGATACTTTTATTCTTGGTCACCTTGTTTATCATGTAAGAAAATACTTCAGTTCACTTGAGTAATTTTTTCTTTTTAGCAAAGGGGATCAACTATTCTAATTATTAATAAACCACATAACTGTTCAGAGTTGCTATATTTTAGACTTCTGCTTATTCCAATGTATTCCAATTCCTATAGTTCCTTTGGCATGAAAACACAAAAAGCTAAAAAAAAAAAGTTCTTAACAAGAAACTTCACTCCACAACATTTAGCATAATATTCTAGATTGTGGATTAGCATTCTATCAGCACCATGGGAAGAAAAAAAATCTGCATTGGTGAATCTGAGAAATACATTGTCCATTTAATAATCAAATAACAAAATATGGTCATCAATATCCATTTATCAAGATTTTAAAAGTTAATCTAACAGCATTTGTGAAGTAAAATCTTTATGGCAAAACTAGAAGTCTGTTCCCACTAGGCTCTTTCACATGACTGCATACAATATTGATCCTTAAAAATTTTTGAGAATTCATAGTATCAAACATTTTCCTTTGACTATAATGATTATTTAACCACAGCTCAATGAACAATATAATCTGACTTTTCCTGGACATCCTGTCTTAGGGATAGAAAAAATACTGAACAAATGAAAAATAAAATGAGGGAAATCAAGTTGGCGCTATAATTTACCCTTCTGGTAACATGGGTAACAGTAAAGGGTACAATTACTATCACTTCAAACACAAATGGCAATCAAATGATATTTATATTAACTCTTAAAAAGAATAACATATCCAATTTAATGTAGCTCATCTACACTGAAAATGGAAAGCATTAGCCATATTTTTTTTTTACTGATATTAGAATTTTAGAAACAGATTTAAGTTTTAAACAGTTAAATCAAACAGAACAAATAACCCTGGCATCGTTTTCTTTCTAGTCTTCTGATCATCTTTATGATGTACGTATTACTTTTGCTCTTCACAATTCAGCTTCCTTTAGTTCAAATCTCTTACTATCTTGGATTTAGCTTTAATCTTGCTTGGAGAAATCTTTTTTCCATACAACCTGAGAAAATCAACATCTTATAAACTGCCTTAAGAGGTATTCCAAATTGTAGAAAGTAGAGTAGCACAACAATAAAAAGAACATTGGCTCTAAAACTGGAGGACATTGGGGTTCAGATCTCTACTTTGATGCTTGCTACCTCTATGACCCTGGCCAAATCACTTATAACCTCACTGAAACTAGGTTTCTTCACTGATAAAATGAGTTAATTGAAAGAAATTATTCTCTGAGGTCCCTTCCAGTTCTCGATAGAGGACCTAAGATCCAAATTCAAGACTCATTTAATTTTGTTTTTTAATAAAGTATTTTAAAATGGAAACTAAAATATACTGAGTTTTTTTGGAAAGACAGTTTATTTTGTTTTGTTTTTTACCAAAAACCCCATTCATTTAGCTTTTAAAAGCAATTTTATATATAGATATATATACCTATATCTATATATGTGTGTATATACATACATATATATATATATATATATATATACATATATATATATAGTAAAATTTATGCCAAAAAGTATAGAGGAAACAGACTTTTAGTTCTAGTCAAACTCGTATCTTTAAAAACAATCTCAAAAGATATAAAAGAAATCAGTTAGTCAGTTTCTACCTGTGGATTTAATGTGACACCATTAAAAATTTTTGATAATTTTTTATATTTTATGACCCAATACAATTTTAATTATTCAATTAAAATAGCTACATTTCTGAAAAAATATTCAAATAAATTTTAGAATCCAGTGGATAATTGCTTCACCAATATCATCTTATAACTCTAATTACTAAATTTTGACAGCACACAATTAAATCCACAGAATCTGTTAGAAAATGCCTGACAACACATGAACAGTGAGCAGTGCTGTAAAGTTTCTTTGCCATATTTAAAGCTTTTGTCATCCCAACCAGGAAGTCTGTTTGTTTACTGCACCATACAGATCAGTGGAAGGCTTTTGTGTATAAGGTAAATACATTTAAAAACCACATCAAAAAACTCCAGAACATCAGTATGTATCCTATTTGCAAAGCAAGTTTCTGCTTCCTTGTTCTCTTTCCCAAACTAGCAAAATCTACTAAAAATAATTCCCTCTGATGGATTTCTAAGACCATTTTAAAGACCAGAGGAACTAGACTATGCAAGAAATCTTAATCCATGAGATGAGACATATAAACCTCAAGTATCTGCATTGCTTTTAACTTTTATAAATCAAAACCACCTGATCTCAGTCTTACTAAAGTTTAATCAAAGCTATGTAAAGCAATATACTATGAAGAAAATCCACATAATAACTTTGCTAGCCAAATCTTTATCACAGCTTGCTGTCTGCCCTCTGTCTTTTATTTGATTATGAATTGAAATTTTGTGCCAAAAATAAGAGACCAGTAAGGGTTTTTTATTTATATTTAAAACATATGATCTGGAAGCTCAGTATAAAATATAAACTAAGTGAATTTCAAATGCTTTATATATTTGTACAGGTCACACATTTAATACTTTAATTATTTTAATCTGAATCTAGGGAGTATGAAGTCATGCTACCCTGAGTTACACATACATTTTAATATGCAATGAAAAGCTTATAGTAACATGCTACAAAAAGAAAAGAGATTTGAGTGTTTTAACCTTGAGTGCTTTTCCAGGTCATGCAAAATAATATAGAATTTTTTCTTTAAAGCTAACAAAAGGTATCACTGTCAAAAAAAAAAGTACAGTTTCAAACACCATTTTCTAGCCATAGCTTGGAATTTAACCTTTTGTGTGCAGTTACAGTTATCTTCAAATTAGTTCCCATATTTGAAGACAAGATCTATTACAGACAATGCCACTTATAGAAAAGACAATATGACTGAAGTCAGTCAACAAGCATTTCTCAAGCGCTTAGGATGTGCCATGCACTGTTTTAAGCACTTATGTCTTAAACAACAACTGCTTGCTCATAACAGTGTATCATTTACATCAAGCAGATGAGCTAAAGAAAATTACATGGCAAAAATACAAGTTAAAACCATCTAAAATGAACCCTCGGTTATCTTCCACGATCTTTGTGAGACAAACTTTGCCAGCACTGTTCATGTGGGGCAGCACAGTGTACACAGCTTACAGGTTTCTTCAATAAAATAAAATGAAATGCATACCAGCAGCAACTACAGCTGGAGGAGGCGAGCCTGCCTCACCGCCACTTGTCTGACTCATGGATGCTACAGATGTTTCCCTAGATGGAGGTAACTGTAACTCCTTTGGGAGAAGATCATAGACAGATTCTGGAAAAAGAAAAGCAGAAGAAGTCATTAAATATTAAATCAACAAGCCTATGTCTTAAAGGTAACAGCAAATTGGGGAAAAGTCCTCTACTCATTTAACAGTGTATTGGTAAGGACAGAAAGCTAGAAGCAACCTATGCGAATGGAAAATAGCTGAATTATGTATATCAATGCAATCAAATATGCTATTATGGCACAAAATTACAAATGTTTAAAAATAAGAAGCATGGAAAAGTATACGAAGTAATGCAAAGAAAGCATAACTGGGCAGTCGTATACACTAATTACAGCTGTATAAAAAAGAAAACAAACTTTACGAGCACACAAGAGATGGAGTTGAACTCAGAAGTGGAGATAAGAGGAAATAATCTTGTTTAAAAAGTTTTAAAGTTTAAATGTTTCTTTTATCAAAATATAAATAGTTTGGTGATTATGGTTTTATTTAATTTGGGGTCTCGTTACTCATTTCATTTCTTATTTGTTAAGATTATGTTGATAATAAAATTATTTAAAAAATCAACCAGCATAATCTACAAAAATAATACTAAGCATTTACACAGTGCTTTAAGGTTTGCAAAGCATTTTACCTATGTTAATTCATTTGATCCTTACAATCTTTGAGGTAGGTGCTATTATCCCTATTTTATAGATGAGGAAATTGAGGTGAAGAAAGGTCAAATGTCTTGCCCAAGGTCACACAACTAGTCTAAGGCATTTAGTATGTATGTATGTATGTATATACATATATATGCACACACACACACACACACACACACACACACACACACACATATCAGTTGATGGAATGGAGAATATTTTTTTTCATTCACTTTTTATTTTGAGTTCTGAATTCTCTCCCCCACTTCAGATCCCTCTCCCATCCATTGAGAAGGTGAGCAACATGATATTCATTATAAATGTGAAGTTATGCAAAATATATTTCTATATTAATTATGTTGCCAAAAAGTATGAAAATGAAAAAAATGCTATAAACTGCATTCAGAGTTTATCACTTCTCTCTCTGGAGGTAGATAGCATTGTTCATCATGAATCGTTTGTTAACTGTCATGGATCATTGTATTGATCAGAGTAGCTAAGTCTTTCATAGTTGATTACTGTTATAATATTGCTGTTTCTGTACAACATGTTATAGTTTTGCTCATATCAATTCACATAAGTCTTTCCAAGTTTTTCTGAATCCCATTCCATTCATCGTTTTTTTAACAGACAATAGTATTTCATCGCAATCATATATTACAACTTGTCCTGCAATTCCCTAATTCTTAATGGGCATATCCTCAGTTTCAAATAGCCATTACAAAAAGAGTTGTCATAAATACTTTTTGTTTATGTACGTCCTTTCCCTTTTTCTTTGATCTCTTTGGGATACAGACCTAGTAGAGGTACTGCTGGGTCAAAGGATAGGCACAGTTTTATAGCTCTTTGGGCACAGTTCCAAATTGTTCTCCAGGATTGCTAGACCACTTCACAACTCCACCAACAGTGCACTAGTATACATATTTTTCAATAATCCCACTCTACTGTTGTCATTTTATCTTTCTGTCATGTTGGTCAATCTGACAGGTGTGAGGTAGTACATCAGAGCTGTTTTAATTTGCATTCTCTAATCAATAGTGATTTAGACATTTTTTTATATGACCACTGATAGGTGTGATTTCTTCTTCTGAAAACCACACACACACACACGGATATATGTGTATATATATATGCATACATACGTACACACATGTGTGTATGTATATTATATATATATATACATATATATATCCTTTGGCCATTTATCAATTGTGTAATGGCTCTTATTTTTAAAAAATCTGGCTCAGTTTCCTATATATTTGTTGAACTTTATCAGAGCAACCTGCTATAAAATTTTTTCCCCATTTTCCTTTTAATTTTGGCCACTTTGGTTTTGTTGGTGCAAAAGCCTTTTAATTTCATGTAATAAAAATTCCTATTGTCCTTCTAATTTTGGCTGCGTTGGTTTCATTGGTGCAAAAGCCTTTTTATTTCATGTAATCAAAATTATCCATTTACTTTCCAGATTACTTTCCACTGAGGCATTTTAAACTCATTTTCCTGATTCCAAATCCAACAATCCGCCTCAATAAATCTCAATAATCTGAGAAACTACTCAATAGACACCTAATTAATATTTCTAAGTATCTCTCTCATAAAAGAACAATATTAATTTTCCCAATATATATAATTATGCATCTTTTTAACCATTTTTGCTTTCTTTAATGTCACTTTTACATCTTCTATAGGCATACTTTGGACAGTGATATTAAGAGTCAATTACATCAGTCCTACTTTCCTTAAGAGTCAACAATTTTTTTTTTTAATCAAAACCTTTAAAAATCTTTTCTGTCCTTCTTAAGTTTATTGTCCTTCCAATTTCATCCTTAAATACCCCCAGGATGACTCTGTGTATTTGAGTTCTCTTTAAACTGGTTTCACACCCTACTACTTTGCTCTGTGGTTTTTGTTTGCTCCTGTTGTCTGCAGGGAATTCCTTGAGGTGATGTTGCTCCTAATCATTTACCATACTTCTCTAGAAGAGTTTGCAAATGATCTTATATATTAAACTGTCATCACACTTAGCAAGTAAATGAACTGTTTCCTGACTCGGCACCTCACTGCCAGCATGTTACCTAGAACTTCGACAGAAGCTCCCGGGGCCAAGCACATCACTAGGCACTGTACAAACACTCGTGATCTTCACAACAAACCTGGGAAGGAGGTAGTATTATTATTCTCATTTTAAAGGTGAGGAAACTGAGGAAAACAGAGATGAAGTGACCTGCCCAGGGTCACGTGACCAACAAGGATCTGAGGCCGCTTTTGAACTCAGGTCTTCCTAACTGCAGGCCAGCGCTCTAATTCACTGCACTACCTGAGCTGCTTCTCTCTCTCCCTCTCTCCCTCACTCTACCCACTTGGAAGAATTCCCCAAGGAGGAATATTATTATCAAGAAGGTCACTAAAATATATAAATTTATAGTAGTACTTTTTTGCAATGACAAAGAACTAGAAACAAAACAGAGGGCCATTGACTAAGGTAAAACTTCATTGCGGTATATGAATGTAATAATCTAATGTTATTTACATAATGACTACAATAACAAAAAAGTAACAGAAAATGAATGTTACAAAAGTCAGTATATAGTAAGGAAGCAGAAGCAATGCAGGCAAACTACTTTTACTAGAAACTGTGAAGTAAAGGGGACAAGACAAACAAGATCCTAGCTTGAGGAAACACCAAGTGTGAGAAGCAAGCAAATGAATTTGTGAACCAGGGAGAAAGAGGAGAGAACAGTGATATGGAGGAGTAGACTGGCGCTGAGACCAGAAAGAACTACCTATGTGTGGCATGTAGCAAAAGTGAAATTTAGCCAGCAGCTCTCAGGGCTTAGAGGTGACTGACCGGCCGTAAGCTCAGCTGTGGTCTCTGCCTTTTAAAAACACTTATTACTATTGATTTATTACTTGATACTGCTAATAAATGTGATGGCCACTGACAATGTTACAAAATTGCCAACAAGGGTGGCCCCAAAGAAGAAATGGAAGTAAATACTTCTTCCCCTCTCCTTTGCAGTATGATAGACCCAGAGGTGTAGGAAAGAATATCTGATTTATTCAATGTATCAACTGGTTTTGCTAAAAAAAGAAGAAAAAATTTCTCTGCTTCCTTTTCTTATAAAAAATTCTTTTGTTCTATGGGATGGAGCTCTTGAAAAGAAAGGTAAACAAGGAAATCTAGGTGATGGGAAAAAAAGAAAAAGATATCAATAAAAATCTATTTTAAAAAGTAATTAGAGTACAGGGGGCGGAGCCAAGATGGCGTAGTAGAAAGACGCACATACACATAGCTCCGAACCCACAACCCATAGAACATCTACAAAGAAGTAACTCACGGCGAATTCTGCACCCAGAGGCCACAGAACATTGGAGCGAGGGAGATTTCTGTTCCGGAGAGACCTGCAAACCTCTCGTAAAAGGTCCTTCGTGCTGTGGACTGGGCGCCGGGACTGGGAGCTGAGTACAGCCCTGCCGTGGCCGCGGCACCGAGAGGAACAGATCCGAGCGGGCTTCAGGGACGGGATCTCCAGCGACCGCACAAGTACCTCCACCCACAGGTGACGGGGGTCGGTGAGAGAGTCCCTTTGGCGGGTCGAGGGGGGAGTGGGGTGCCCCCATGGCTCGGGCCCCCTTGGGAGACAGAAGCTAAGGGGCAGCGGCAGACCAGGGCTCCCCAAGCAGGCAGGAGCCTGGATCCATTGTTGAAGGTCTGTGCATAAACCCCCTGAGGGAACTGAGCTTGAGAGGCAGCCCTGCCCTCACCTGAGCATCTGAATTTAATCTCACACTGAATAGCAGCCCTGCCCCCGCCCAAAGCCCTGAGGCTGGAAGCAGCATTTGAATCTCAGACCTCAAACACTGGCTGGGAGGATCAGGAGGTGAGGTGGGTGTGAGGAAAATATTCAGAGGTCAAGTCACTGGCTGGGAAAATGCCCAGAAAAGGGAAAAGAAATAAGATTATAGAAGGTTATATAGAAGGTGAAGAGGCATTTCCTCCCTTCCTTTCTGATGAGGAAGAACAATGCTTACCATCAGGCAAAGACACAAAAATCAAGGCTTCTGTGTCTCAGCCCACTCAATGGGCTCAGGCCATGGAAGAGCTCAAAAAGAATTTTGAAAATCAAGTTAGAGAGGTGGAGGAAAAGCTGGGAAGAGAAATGAGAGACATGAAGTCAAAGCATGAACAGCAAATCAGCTCCCTGCTAAAGGAGACCCAAAAAAATGTTGAAGAAAATAACACCTTGAAAACTAGCCTAACTCAATTGGCAAAAGAGGTTCAAAAAGCCAATGAGGAGAAGAATGCTTTCAAAAGCAGAATTAGCCAAATGGAAAAGGAGATTCAAAAGCTCACTGAAGAAAATAGTTCTTTCAAAATTAGAATGGCACAGATGGAGGCTAAGGACTTTATGAGAAAGCAAGAAATCACAGAACAAAGCCAGAGGAATGGAAAAATGGAAGATAATGTGAAATATCTCATTGGAAAAACAACTGACCTTGAAAATAGATCCAGGAGAGACAATTTAAAAATTATGGGACTACCTGAAAGCCATGATCAAAAGAAGAGCCTAGACATCATCTTTCATGAAATTATCAATGAAAACTGCCCTGAGATTCTAGAACCAGAGGGCAAAATAAATATTCAAGGAATCCACAGAACACCACCTGAAAGAGATCCAAAAAGAGAAACTCCTAGGAACATTGTGGCCAAATTCCAGAACTCCCAGGTGAAAGAGAAAATATTGCAAGCAGCTAGAAAGAAACAATTCAAGTATTGTGGAAATACAATCAGGATAACACAAGATCTAGCAGCTTCTACATTAAGGGATCAAAGGGCATGGAATAGGATATTCCAAAAGTCAAAGGAACTAGGACTAAAACCAAGAATCACCTACCCAGCAAAACTGAGTATAATACTTCAGGGGAAAAATTGGTCTTTCAATGAAATAGAGGATTTTCAAGCATTCTTGATGAAAAGACCAGAGCTGAAAAGAAAATTTGACTTCCAAACACAAGAATGAAGAGAACCATGAAAAGGTGAACAGCAAAGAGAAGTCATAAGGGACTTACTAAAGTTGAACTGTTTACATTCCTACATGGAAAGACAATATTTGTAACTCTTGAAACATTTCAGTATCTGGGTACTGGGTGGGATTTCACACACACACATGCACACACGCACACACACACAGAGACAGAGTGCACAGAGTGAATTGAAGAGGATGGGATCATATCTTAAAAAAAAATGAAATCAAGCAGTGAGAGAGAAAGATATTGGGAGGAGAAAGGGAGAATTGAATGGGGCAAATTATCTCTCATAAAAGAGGCAAGCAAAAGACTCATTAGTGGAGGGATAAAGAGGGGAGGTGAGAGAAAAACATGAAGTCTACTCTCATCACATTCCACTAAAGGAAAGAATAAAATGCCTACTCATTTTGGTATGAAAACCTATCTTACAATACAGGAAAGTGGAGGATAAGGGGATAAGCAGAGTGGGGGGGGATGATAGAAGGGAGGGCATGGGGAGGAGAGTGCAATTTGAGGTCAACACTCATGGGGAGGGATAGGATCAAAAGAGAAGAGAAGTAATGGGGGATAGGATAGGATGGAGGGAAATATAGTTAGTCCTATACAACACAACTATTATGGAAGTCATTTGCAAAACTACACAGATTTGGCCTATGTTGAATTGCTTGCCTTCCAAAGGGAAGGGGTGGAGAGGGAGGGAGCTAAAGAAGTTGGAACTCAAAGTGTTAGGATCAACTGTAATGTTCTTACCACTAGGAAATAAGAAATACAGGTAAAGGGGTATAGAAAGCTATCTGGCCCTACAGGACAAAAGAGAAGACAGAGACAAGGGCAGAGAGGGATGATAGAAGAGAGAGCAGATTGGTCATAGGGGCAATTAGAATGCTTGGCGTTTGGGGGGGGAGGGGAGAAAAGGGGAGAAAATTTGTAACCCAAAATTTTGTGAAAATGAATGTTAAAAGCTAAATAAAAAAAAACAAAAAAACAAAAAAAAAAGTAATTAGCTTAAAGCGTCTGAAGGGAAACAAAAGATATTTTTAAAAGAAAAACTCGTGTGCGTAATATGAACAAGAATTCCCTGAGAGAGAAAGAACACAAGAGGTGACTTATCAAAGAAGAAGAAAGGAGGCGATAGCTCCACACCATGGCTACCAGGTACCTTAGCTGTATCATGCTTCCAATTTCATTTTCGGCCCTTCCGCACTAACTGGGAAAAGAGCTCTTTCACCTCCCATGTTCAGCCAGCAGATGAGGAAATTCATTTATCATTGCTAATAACTATAAACCTCTTAATAAGGTACAAAATGGCTGTCCACATGTACAGGATGTTCTCAAGTCAGAGAATGCTTGTAGTTTTTAGGTGTTAATTGTTACTTCACAAAAGTCCTATTCTTACGCCTCACACTGTGGCAGAGAGGCCTGCTGCAAATCTAGGTTCACAAAGGCCATCTTAATGGAACCAGGGCTCTCCGCAGGTTCTGATAAGATGAGAAGGCACTGGCCGTAGGCCCAGACAGACTAGGAACCACTTGGGAAAAGGCTCGTCGTGAGGAGGCTGGCAACAAGTGATAAAATACTTTTAGTCATAGTGACCCACAAAATGAACAAAATCAAAATTTTTTCCTCTCCTTTCTCCAAGTCCTTTGTCTTTGCTCAGTGAAAGGGAGCAAAGGGAGAGGAGATGACAGGGTAAAATAGAATATATAATTCCTAGAAAATCTAAAAACACAATCTCCTTAGAGAAGCAAACAAAGGGAAGGTTTCATAAAAGAGATGGCATTTGGGTTTTAAAAGACTTGTAACAATCAACTGTCAAAAGGGAAGAGAGCAGAACATTCCAGGAACTGGGAACAGAGTGAGCAAAACAAAACAGGCAGCAGAGCACGGGATGCACGCAGGGCCAAAGAGGAGGATACCCTTGCAGAAGTGTGGTGCATAAAGATGGTGAGCAACGTAAGTGGCTGACGAGGTACAGCGGCGCCTTAGTATGGAACGCCTTTACTGGGTAACCACTGAAGATCTCTGCAGAGGAAGAACAGTGGCATAGCTACTAAAGGCAGCTGGAAGGTAAGGAGACAAATAAAATGGACTAACCAGCTAACAAAGGAGGGCATACACTAAGGTCATGGCAATAGGACTACAGAGCAGGGGAAGGATGCAAGAAAGACTACGAAGAGAGAACAAACCAAGCATTCATTAAGTGCCTCCTTACATGCTAGGCACTGGGGATACAAATACAATGACTGAAACAGCTCCTACTCACAAAGAGCTTATATTCTTAATGGGGAAGACAACACACACACACACACACACACACACACACACACACACACACACACACACACACACACACACACACACACACACACACACACACACACACACTGTCCCAGAAGTCCTCCCAATTGTTCAACACATGGTGCTCATTCACCCGACATGCTAGAGGCCTTTCTCCTTTTCATAATGTGGCCAGCCCATATTCTCTTCCAGCCCTACAACTGCTCTTCTGAGTTCCTTCTTGGTTATATGATGCAGCCTGCTCTCACACCTCATGTGACTTTCCACTGCTCTCTGTGTGAAGCTCATCTTTAGTTCTTCAGAGGCAGTGGTATTCCAAGACTCGTTCCCATACAGCAACACCAGTAATATATGAGTATTGAAAAAATGAGCCTTTGCTTCCATGGGAAGCATGGGAATCAACAAAATATTTTGTAATTTCTTAAAAGCAACCTGGCCCACTTTGCTTTTCTTTTTAAACTTTGGCCCCAGTTCACTGTCTGTCTGTACTGTTGCAAATATACATATTACTAGACAAGCTCTTTAATGGAGATTCTCAACCTTTTTTGCGTGTCACTTTCCGTGTGTGTGTGTGTGTGTGTGTGTGTGTGTGCGCGCTGTGTGTTTCCTTTGAGTAGTCTAGTGAAAGCTATGAACTCCTCAGGGTGTTTTTAAAAGCATAAAATAAAATACACAGGATTATGAAGGAGACCAATTACATTGAAATACAGTTGTCAAAAAAATATTAAAAACAAGTTCATGAACCATCAAGAATCCCTACTCTAAAGGAAATCCATCCAAATTGTTATACCTTGAAATATGGGGCAGCTAGATGGTGCAGTGGATAGAGCGCCAGTGCAGGAGTCAGAAGGACCTGAGTTCAAATCTCACCTCAGACACTTGACACTCACTAGCTGTGTGATCTTGGGCAAGTCACTTAACCCCAAATGCCTCATCCTGGGTCATCTCCAGTCATCCTGATGAATATCTGGTCACTGGATTCAGATGGCTCTGGAGAAGTGAGGCTGGTGACCTGCACAACCCTCCCTCACTCAAAACAAAGTCGAGTACAAGTCATGTCATCATTTCTCTGACGGCATGGTCTCCTTTGGCAACAAAGGATGAACACAACATGGCATGAACTTGAGGTCCTTCACCAGGCTAGTTACCCTCTGTTCTTTATCTTTTATAGAATGTATTTCACATAGCATGCTATAGAGTAGAATTTATATTAGAGAAACATGACTTACACATTTAATCTGAAAGTAAACAAAAGCCACCCATCTCAAATAATCAAGACTGGTTTAACATCTTTAATGATAATTTGGCATCCTCAGAAACATTAATGGAAAATTCACTTTTACTACTGGGGCAGCCCATTCAACTAGCTCCAAATCCATCTTACTACATATTATTGTATAACCCAAACCTCTCCACCTTTTCCCTAAGATTAGCATTACAGACTCAAAAGTTTTGCACAGTCTATACCATATATCTAATATTTCCCTTATCTACTAGTCTAGATACCACAAAAGTAAATGTGGTTAGTCAAGCATGACCTATTTAGATAAAGCCAGGCTGGCTTTTAGTGAATACTGCTTCCATTTTCTAGGTGCTCAGTGATCATTCCTTTAGTAATGCACTCTAGAATTTTGCTAGAAATAAAAATCTCGCTATTGAGCCTATGGCTTGAAGACTGCATTTTCTTCCCTTCTTAAAAATGTGGGTCTTCTCTCATCCTATAGCATCTCCCCAGTAGTGTTTGATCTTTCCAAGATCACAGACAGTGCAAAAACCTCATCTGCCAATCACATCTTTGTCCATGATGACTCACTGCTTAAGTTCTCTGTTCTGAACAAATCTTTTAACTTATTGTAGCAGGACCGCCTCTGTAGCTCTACCACCTACATACATTCACATCAGGGGCTCCTCTTTTCGGTCACTCAGTGCAATGTTCTTCCCAGCTGCTTATTCTGTGGCTTGCTGCTTCCCCTCATGAATGTGATTCCAATTTTCCAATGTTATAACTTTTTTCATGGCTTTGGCCAAATTGACTCTATGTCACTGGGGCAAAGTGTTTTATATTCTTTAATTTTTCATGGTTCTCCTAAAGCCCTTTTTAAAAATTTGGTTAAGAAACAAAACTTGGTTCACTTATGTTCAACCTTCATAGTTGATGAACTCATGAAGAATCATCCAGGCAGCTAGGTGAACACAAAGATCACTGGATTTTGAGTCAGGAAAACTTCATTTCAAATTCTGCTTCAGTCACTCACTAGCTGTATGATTCTGGGCAAGTAATTTAGTTTTTTCAGCCTCAATTTCCTCATCTGTAAAATGGGGATAATAAGAGCCCCCAGGTCACAGTGCTGTTGTGAAGATCCAGTGAGATAATATGCACAGCACTCTGAAACACCTGAAATCGATGCGTGAATGCTAGCGAGTTATCATTATTATTGTGATAGTACTTACCTGGCCTGTCTGAGAGAGCTACGTGAAGGCAATGAAAGGTTGGAAGGGACTATCTTAGGGTCACATGGCCCATATGAGTAAGAAGTGGGACTTGGACCCAGGCCTTCCTGATTCAGAAGCATTCTCTATCAATCGCAGCACAGCTGCTTTTTCTAAGTCTTCCTCTTTGTCGTCTCTTAGAGGACATTCCTATCTATTACTTTTGTAATTGTTTGCTCAGCTCGAGTACATGGATGGTTTCCAAGTTTTGCTATTCTATTTACTAACATTTCTGTTCAAAGCGGTCTTTTTTCTGTTCAGTGACATGTTTAGGGCATCATAATCTTAGCAGTGAGATCATTGTATCAAAGGTATGCAGAGCTTTATAGCTCCTGCTCTAAAACGACATCTGAAACAATGATGTCAGTTCACAACTCCATCCGCAACGCAAGCAGCAAGGGCCATGTCTCTGCAGTTCCACCAACAATGAATTTATTATTTAACTACATCTGCCAGCTTAATAACTACAAGGAGATCCATACGAAGTGCTTTGAATTGCCTTTCTCTGATTATCTCAGGTTATTATTGTTCATTTGTTTCTTCTTTTGAGAACAGTGTAGTACAAGAGAGAGGACTGGATTTGGAGCCAGGAGACCCTGGTTTGACCCTTGCTCTGCCTGTTCCCTTCTTTAGGTTTCTGTTTCATCTGTAAATCGAAAACGTTAAGACTAGGCAGCTTCTAAGGTCCATGAAAATGGAATGAAACTTACTCCCATTAAAGTGTATATGATACTCTCACAAACTATGATGTTTATCCTTAATTGTAAATTTTCAATATTGATTTTCATCAGAAATATTGTTGCAAAGTTTTTTTATCTATTTCTATCCTTTGTATTCTGTATATATTGCTTTCTATTGTACAAAAACATCTTTGTATAATCAATCCATTTATTTTGTCTCCTATAACTTCTATTTATTGAATAGAAACTCTTTTGCTTCAAAATTATAATTGATATTATAATTCCATTTCTTTTTCATGTTTAATGATAAATGATTCTCTTGAAATTTATTGTAGTATTTCCATGTAGCTCTAATCCAATTTTTCAGCCTGCTCCTATTCTCAAGAACTTTTTATTGAATTCTGATCCCTTCCTTCGATGTTTTTTTTATTTGGGCCGACCATTCAATGTTTAGGCCTCCAATCTTGTATTATTTTACGTATTAGCCTTTCCGCATCTTTACTCAACATTTTTTTTACTCTCTTAGCATTTTGCTTTCTTTATAATGCTCATGGCACTTACTATTTGCTATTTTGTCTACTATTTCTCTTTATGTCTTACCTCCCCAAGTAGATTCTTTAAGGTGTGTGTATATACATATGTACATGTGTGTATATGCACATACATGTATGTGTATATGTACATATATTTATTTTTGTGCCTCTAACACTCCTCAGAATGCCTTACACACAGCATGCATTCAATAAATATCTGAGGAATTAATAAATTAACTTTATTGCTATTTAATAAATTCTGATAATACTTTATGCCTTACTTCTCTTTCTCTTATTATTCTTTAAATTACTGCTTAAGATTCACACCTGTAAATTTAACATATTTATTTCTCCATCTCATAATAATGATATTATCATCATTTATGTATTTTTTGAGGCCTGCAAGGTACTTTGCAAAAATTATCTAACTTTGTTCTCACAACCCTGGGAGGTAGGTGCTATTATTATTTTCATTTTACAGATGAAAAAACTGAGGCAGACAGATTGCCCAGGGTCACACAGATTGCCCAGGGTCACACAGATTGCCTGAGGCTAAATTTGAACTCAGGTCTTACTGATTCCCATACTCTATTCACTGTGCTACTAATATCAAACAGTCTTAAATTCCTTAAATTAAATTTTTCAGATGTTTTCCTGAAACTATTCTTCATTCAAAGACCACATTTGAATTAATTTTTATAATTTTGAATAATATGAAGAGACAAAGATTTCTCTTTTCTGTCCTTATACTATTGTCATTAGAATCTAAGTCAAAAATCTTGTTTGTTTCTCTGGCTTCAGCCAGAGAACTGTTTCTAACAATCTAAGCTTTGCTTAGAAATGTTTTCAACTGAAGCTTAAAATAACTGATAATCAGATCCATCATTAATTTGATAAAGGTGGGGTTGAAGGAAGAGAGGAAAATGAAAGCTCATGGAAGAGAAAGGAAAGAGGGGAAGGGGAGTAAAAGTATGGGATAGTAAAAAAAGTCATGGTTTGAAGGTCAGGAGTCTTGGACTTGAATCCCAACAGTGCTACTTATATCCCCTTTTAGGTCTTCAGCTTCCTCACCTGAAAAATAAGATTAGAGTAAATGACATCTAAGCTTCTCTCTGCCTCTAAACTCTATGAATTACTACTAGAGTGTAACCTCATTTTTCATTGACAGGTAGTATTGCTACATTTTCTGCTTCCCTGCTTCCCCTAGACACTAAGCATAGCACTTATGCTTTCCAAATTTTTCCTCATCCTGAAGGCAGGATGCCAAGGACCAAGGGAGAAGAGTTTCTCTGGGCTTCCCCAAGTAACAGACAGACAGACAAAAGCATAAGCAGATAATATTGGCCTTCCACGCTGGGGGCTGGAGTAATGAAAGTGAAGAGGTAGGTGGCAGCAAAACTGTTTAGCTTCATCACCAACTTTTCTAGAAAAGACATTTAATATCCCAGACTTGTAAAGCACTGATTTTCTTAAAGAACTAGCTGTTGAAGGGACCATTCCATTTACCTTCAACTGCAGGCAAGAAAACAAAAACTAACCATAAAGGCATTTTTATCCCTCATGGCAAGCAGAAAACTTAGTAGAAAAAATGGTGGTAAGTCAAAGGAACTGCTTTATTCTGTAATCAAAGACATTTTAATGAAAACAGATATAGCATAAATACGTTTTTGAAGCAAAATACATTATTACTATGACAAGCAACGATGAAGCAAAACTTTCAGACCAAAGAAAGAGTTTTTTAAAGGTAAAGTGATCTTCTTAAAACTTCATCATAAAGCTACCCTAGGAACCTGAAAGAGAAAACACTTCCAAAAACACCTAGAGCACAATTTGGGCACAAAACACCTAAGGTTTGGGCTCCCTAGTAACGCTCAACAGGCTGGTGGGTCCCAAGGCGACAGTTTCACCTTAGACATTTGGAAAGAGATTGCTTGGCAATCACATTGGGCCAGCATAGTTCTATGTTAAAAAGAGACAGCACTCATTCTCTGTTAAAAATACTTCAAGCTCAACAGTCATCACATCTCAAACTGGAAAATGTACTGGTTGTATGTCTGCTAGATAGTAAGTTCCTAAAAGATTACATAGGCCAAGAATAATTGGTAGGTGATGTTCTATGCTTCAATAACTTCTCTTCATCTAACTGTAATCCAGGTTTGCTGGCACATATTTATCTATATCACATCTTGCAGGTTATTTCAGGAAAATAAAGCAGTCTCCTCATTTAAGAATGGAATTATCCTTTTAATATGTAGCAGCAAATCATCTCAGATGATCAAGAAAACTTTTAAAAATTTAAGTCCAATGCAAGTTCTGAAGTTGTACTTATTTGTCCCTCTGGTATTATTTTTACCCTGTAAAAACATTCTGATCATGTTCTAATGACCTCAATTTCTTAAGAATACCAAATTAATTTAGGTGATTAATTTCAATGTGAGTTACTTGTATACATATTTATTAAACTGTTCCAGCTGTACTTGAAAAGAGGAAAATTTCAAAGGCCACAGGGAGGAGCTGAATACTACTAAACACATATATTAGTGTTTACTCATTGCTGTGAAAAATCATAAGCAATTTTACTTTAGTGGGCACAACATTAAAAATCTACTCTCTGCTTCTCATATAAATCCACTCATTTCCCTGAAGAAGTCAAATTTAAAGGTCTGCTAACTTGACTACATATACTTTCCTTAATTTAAAGTTAAATGTATACAGATATGCATTTGTGTATGGATGGATGCATACACAGGAAGTACTACTCCACTGCCTTGTCATGGGGAAGAGATGACTGGATTCTTAACAGCCTATGCCAGTAGAACACAACATCTGGCATAGTACTCCTAAGCAGGAAAGACTTCAAGTATGTGACTGGAACTGTCTGGAAAGGCTTTGAAGAAACTATCAACTAGGACCAGCCTAGCCAAGTTCAGAGAGGCTACTGAGCATAGTAACTCTTACAAGTCAGATAACGAAAGTATTCAAGGGTTACAATCTATAACTAGAAAAGGGATAAATCACAATTAGGATACAGAGTCTCAAAATATTAACATAATTAGTATTTAATTTTTACCACTACTAATGAAAATACTCTTTAGAAGGCAAAATTTAAATGAGCAAAACTTTTCGTTGTTATTTAGGTGGCATGGCAGATAAAATGCTGGATCTGGAAGAAAGAACTAAACTCAAATCCTGCTTAATAGCTCCATATGTATATTAACTTGTCTGCCTCAGTTTTCTCATCAATAAAATGGGGATAATAAGTACATATCTTCCAGAGGTGTTATGAGGAAAAATATTATTTACAAATTGCTTTGCAAAACTTAAAGGCCTACAAAATGCTATTATTGTTTTTATTCCACAAGGAGAAAGCCCATTAAGAAGTCTGCAAATGTTAAATTTTAACAATTTAAAATGGCTGCAAAGTCATAGCAAATAAGCCAAGCAGTTCACAGAAACTCAAATTAATACATGATTTGCAATTTGCTTTAAATAAAAAATTTAAACAGTTGAGCTACCTTGTAAACATAAAAACAAGGAAAAGACTTTTAACTTCACAAATACATTTTTTAAAGCATGCAATCTATATCTTCAATACCGAAAAAGTTACTGATAATGACATTAAAGCACATCCTAGACACTCTACTCCAAACTTCCTGCCAAGCTCAATATCAAACCATTAAAGACTACTTTGAGTTTGGCCATTCAACCAACTTCAAATCCATTTAATTGGAGCATATTTCTTTGACCTGTCTAGGAAGATATTTATAATAGCAGAAGGCAGAATTTCACGGGTTCTCACAAAAAATAAGTCAAATGTTTTCTTTGGTGATATGAACAACAACACTAGATCCAGAATTCTTTCTTTTGTTTAAAACTTTATGTGTTCTCCATTCTATCCTCCCTTGGTTTTAGAAATCTCTATTATTAATTACCTTTTTTTTGGCAGTTGTGCACTTCCTAAGAATAGTGAACTCCCTAAGCCTAGACCAGAGATCTTTGGCAATATACTTCAGACTTTACTAACAGGAAAAAAATGGTTCTTCATAGACTTGGAACTTAAAAAAGAATCTTGTAAATTAAAAGAGATTAAACATTCTGGCAAAATGGTGGATTGAAAGGCTTCTGTGCAAACTCTGGCAGAACCTACCAAGCTGAAAAGGCTCGAAGTACTAGCCTGGTGATGGAACATCACTATTATCCAGCCATCAGACTAGCTAGATGCAGAAAGGCTTAATAATATGCTGCCTGAAGGGTTATAACTTTTTTTTTAGCTATGGCACATCTCAAAGGCCATTTACTAAATTACAGAGGGACTGTAATCTTTAGGGAATGAAACATGCATACCAATAAAATATTATTTAAGTACTGAAATATCTTCAAGGTGGGTAGAAGGGCTTTCCAATAACGACTGTTTTGAAAGTAAGAAGAGAGTAAGCCTAAAAAGCAAAGGAAATGTTATGGACATAATGTACCACTATAAATCAGAAAAAGAAAAAATTAATGAAATGAAAGGACATGGCTAGACTTACCCATGCTACTATACATTATAACCAAAGAACTAAAAAGATATGACACGACCAATGTGGAAATTCGTTTTGCTTGATGTTGTTTATTCTTCTTTCTTTCTCATTGGTGGGATGGTGGGAAGGAGACAAGGCAAATCTTTATTAGAGGGTAAGTGACTTGCCCAATCCACTACAGTTAGTATCTGAGGCCAAATTTGAACTCTGGTCTTCCTGACTCCAGTCCATTCACTGCACTATATAGCTGCTCAATTACAAATAAGGCAGTCAAAATCCCTCAAAAGAGTCTAACTTAGAGGGGGCAGAGTCAAGATGATGGTGTAGAAGCAGAGACCTGCTACATTTCTCCCCTCAAACCCCTCAAAAAATCTTCAAAAATGACTCTAAACAAATTCTAGAGCAGGAGAAGCCACCAAATGACAGACTGAAGCAAATTTGCAGCCCAAGACAATCTGGAAGGCTGACAGGAAGGATCCATTGCACAAGGCTGGGAACTGAACACAGGTCAGCATGGGTGATGCAGGCGCAGACTGAGCAGAAGCAAGCTTTAGGGGACTGAATTACTGGCAGCTGCTGAAGACTTCAGACTGCTCAATCCACAAATACTAAAGACAGCTTCAAAGGTCAGTGGGAAGGGTCTCTCACCCCACTGAGAGGGGAGCATGGTCCAGCTCAGGCCATGGCCACAGCCCCAGCCCCTGCTCCAACTCCAGGGCGGCTGCAGCTATGCCTGAAGCCCAGGCTGCTACCGGAGTTCTCCACTTAACAAAGCTAGGAAAATAAGCAAACATGAAAAAGAAACGAACTATAGATTCTTACTTTCTCAGTAAAGAGGTATTTTCTTACATCATTAGTGATAAGGAAGATCAAACCATAAAGCCAGAAGAAGACAACAAAGCCAAAACTCCTGCATCCAAAGCCTCCAAAAAAATATGAATTGGTCTCAGGCTATGAAAGGGCTCAAAAAGGATTTTGAAAATCAAGAGAAGTATAGGAAAAATTGGGAAGAGAAATGAGAACAATGCAAGAAAATCATGAAAAACAAATCAACAGCTTGCTAAAGCAAACCCAAAAAAAATGCTGAAGAAAATAATAACTTTAAAATTAGACTAACCCAAATGGGAAAAGAAGTCCAAAAAGTCAATAAGAAGAATGCCTTAAAAAGCAAAATGAGTCAAATGGAAAAAGAGGTCCAAAAGTTAACTGAAGAAAATAATTCTTTCAAAATTAGAATGGAACAAATGGAAGCCAATGACTTCATGAGAAATCAAGAAATTATAAAACAAAACCAAAAGAATGAAAAATAGAAGATATGGAAAAACAATTGACCTAGAAAATGGATCCAGAAGAGATAATTTAAAAATTATTGGACTACCTGAAAGCCACGATCACAAAAAGAGCTTAGAAATCATCTTTCAAGAAATTATCAAAGAAAACTGCCCTGA